>NC_057783.1:6729466-7029466 GCF_014825855.1 Bombus pyrosoma
CGAATCGCGGGAGTTGTCATCGCGCTGGTGATACCTGAATCGCAATACTGTCCGATTGGTACTTCGGTACTTGGACAGGGACCTGCATTTAACGTCCTCCGTAATTCTGTTCAAGTGGCAAACCCGCGGGGGTGGACCCCACTGTTCAGTTGGGGCCTTGCCTTTGTAATCCTGATCAGCGGTCCCTCCCCGGGCTGTCACTTGTTCAGTTGGAGTGTGTTAAATTGCAGGCCCATTTGCTGGATCACTGGTATCATCGGTCGGTGCCATCGACCGTGATAA
This sequence comes from Bombus pyrosoma, assembly GCF_014825855.1. Lineage (NCBI taxonomy): Eukaryota > Metazoa > Arthropoda > Insecta > Hymenoptera > Apidae > Bombus > Bombus pyrosoma. The sequence continues at coordinate 6,729,749 of NC_057783.1, forward strand.
GTTGCAAGCGACGTGACAGGAATCGAGCGAAGGTCAATGCTTGGGCTTTCCGCTGAACCTTAGGGTTATCTGGTGCACGGGGGTACGTCACGTAGGTTTGTTAGTTCTTTGAGAGATCGTGATTTTGTTCGTCCCGGGCTCACCGCGGTCTTTCTTTCATCGTCTGGTTGTTCAGGCTCCTTTTCGATAGTAGCTTTATTTTTTTTCCTTCGTTCCAAGTTAGACAAATGTATCTTTGATACAGAATGCTACCAGTAGGGTTGCGAATTATTGTACGATATTTGTACTGATAGATGTAATCGTTGTGTGGGAGATAGCATACATAACGCAACATCTATCTTTTAAAGTTTGTAAAGATTCATGTAAGCGCTGCGTTGGAGATATATGTTTCGCAGTTAGGCTACGAAACAACTATCTCTTTACGCAGGCCCATGAAGTAGAATCAGAACTCGATATTCTCGTTAACAGCTTGAATGTCGACATTTTTGTGTAATGTTGTGTAACTCATGGGCGGGTCTCGTGCGTAGTCACCTCCTCGTGGTGAGACCTGGTAATTGGCAGCGTTTCTCAAAGATTAGTCTCCACGTTATTTGTTTTTCCATCTTTCTTTACATTACTTTGTTACGTTTCTTCTTTCTTTATATTATCGAATAATTAATCTTTGGAAAATAATGCCAAGCTGAGAACTACGCTAACACAGTCCAGTCTAGAGAATCCAAAATTCGTTGTGGGACGCTGTGGGAAATCGGACCAACATCGTGGGATGAGTACATCTTATTTAATTGCTTTCTCCAGTCTTTGTAATGATCTCTTTTAATCGTTCTTTGGGAGATGAATATTACGTGATATATGTTTACTTTTAAGTTTGTAAAGAATCATTTAATCATTTCGTGGGAGATAGATTATGTGTGGTGTATGCTTGCTTCTATGTTTTAGATTGAAGTATTAGCTGTAACTCTCAATTAAATAATCAAAATGGGATGAGCATGTTTTAGTTTTAATTATTCATAAGATAGACATACCTTAATAAATTATAAGCAACCATCGTGAGACGCCGCGAAATACCGCAGGAACGTCGTGGGATGTGTGTTCTAGTTTTGATAATTTTAAGAGAAATATATCCAAGCTAAGGAAACTTTATCATGAGCGCATTTCCTAAATAGATACGTCATCTATCTTACAAGGGAATATGGGGAATATAATAGAGAATATAACGAAGAAAAATTACCCATAGTGTATTTATAATGATCGATATACCTGATTGATATATTTACCCATACAAGTAAGTTTTCAGTGACCCTTTTGCTCTTCTCCTTAGTCCTTCTGCTCTTTTCGTCCATCCCTTCTTTTATATTGGTCCCTTTTATTGGTCGAAATTTAGCCGTTTGAATTGTCCATAAATTGCAAGCTAGTTATTCGAAATAGGGGAAAATATTCTAAACATTAATTTATAATGCATATATTATGTATAAATAAAAGAAAATTGAAGAAAGAGCAGACTAAAACTATTGTGTACACCTAATATATCCTGCACCTCGTCTGTGTCTCTAATTCGAAAAAAGAGTACTCTTCGTTTTCTTCTTTTTTTCTGTCGTCTAGACGTTGTTGCGCTGATTTCATGTACATGGAATGTGTTAATAAATTCCATAGGATTTCATTTCCAAGTCTTCAATTTTATTGGCCTTCGTTTCCAAGGCTCAGGACTTCGAAAACTGCTTTGACCGGGAAACCGGGAAATCCTTGACCATTTATTCCATCATTCTCCGGTTGACAATTTTTCGATTGCTATAACGCGCGAGGAATTCCGGTTAGTCTAGCACGGAAACATTTCAATAGGATGTACCAATAACCTGCGTATAAATATTATGACTGATGTCAAATCATTCAGCTAGGAAAGAAATATTCTCGGAATTTCATTCTTTATTTCTTTTATTCTTCCCAAATTATTCGAATTCCACAGAAATTACATTCTTTTGGACTGATTCTAAATTATCCGAATCAGCTTTGGAAAATTCCAAGGGGATTACATTCTGAAATTTAGCAATTTGATGATACACTAAGCACTAAATGTTGTCCAATAGCCAAAATCAAATTATTCGCTGTTATGAATAGTGAGAATATTAGTGAGAGTTTCTTATACAAGCTCAAATTTGGAAAAATTGCCATAAAAGTTGTTGGAGGTGTGAATTTAATAATTTAGGAACGTTGAAGGCTTCCTTTGTCACATCTAGACAATTTAAATACGTATAAGTTGTTCGAGAAGAAATGAAGAAATTTTCATGAATTTTTTAATCGGAGATACAATTGATAATTTACGTAAATCTTTCTTTTATACGGTATGTCAGTATTTTAAATGTATACATGCGACTATTTCTATAAGTATCATACGAAAAGATGTTTCGAACACGAGTTGTATAGTATCAAAGAGGACATAATTTGGTATAATTAGATTTTCTGTAGATAGACAGGTAGAGGTCATATGAAGATAATATACATTTTTTTCATGGAATTATATAACTTTAAATACAGTAATCTATCCGTCTCGGCATTGCCTACAAAAAGATATTAATATATTTATGTTGAAAAATCATTAGTATACAAGATATTTCAACTTCAATTTGTGAAATTTAATGTATGAAGGACAAAGACAACGTAAACACAGCAATACCGCCTCGTGTCTTCCCTTCTCTTTCATGCGTTTAGTTTCACAAATTAAAGTTAAAATATCATATAAACTAATAATTTTTCAGCATAAATAAGTTAATATTTCTTTGTAGGGGAGACGAATCGATTACTATATTTGAAGTTGTATGATTCCATTTAAAAAAAATGTCTATCACTGTAGTACGATCTATACTTGGACATTTACAATACAATCAATCACGCCAGATTATGTCCCCTTTGATACAATACAATTTTTGTCCAAGACATTTTTCTATATTTTTTATACTTATAGAAATAGTCGCGTATATACATTTGAAACGAACATGCTGTATATACAGATTTAACGTCCCTTGTGCAATACATGGTTTCAGTTTGTGCCTGCTATGTGCGTTATACGTCAGAATAAAATAACATGGTCCACTGCGACTGACACGTTGAATTCTTCTCATAGGAGGAGCTTCCTGAGTCTTTTCTCGATAGACGCAAATGAAAGATTTTCTTTAGTGGCCTATTCGGATGCGAGTAATAGCGGTTTTGTCTCTTCTGGTTTGTGAGTGAGTTATATTTTATTTATATAGCCGGGTGCTGGTAGTTTCCAATCTCTTTCCCACAGCTGCATTACTCGGTTTTTCCATTCTATAATCGAGTCTTGCGTGAAGGAGGTCATAAAATATTCATTCGAATATGAGGACGTAGTGGCCTGTTACATAAATCTTGTATAATGAAACAAATTAGTTAGCGTGAACATACGTCGAATCATGTAGAAATTACTTTAATTGAACATGATGTTTTAAAGAACAGTAGATCCCCTGCTACCCGAATTCTCTATTATCCGAATACATTTCGCATGTAAAAAATTTACAAGAATTTTTGTTAACGATCAAGAAAACGTATTAATCTGGTCTGTGTTCCTGTTCATGTGTTCGTGTAACTGGAAGACACCGTAAAGCTGGCAGATAGGCGAAGATAAAATATTTTATCCTATTCTATTCTGGCGAAAGTGCGACACAATTTCGCAAGCGATTAGATTTAAAGGAATGCTGTTACTTTTAAGAATTGTATGGTCCCATATGCTTGATTGGACATTAAACGTGTGACACTAACAGGATCATGTATTACAAACGTTAATGAACTACACTGAAGATATAGGAAGAAGCGAACGATAATATTGATGTAAAAGAAACTGTTTCTGCATTGAATACAATACCAGAATTCCGTGATTGTGATAACGCTAACGTGATAGAATGGTTTCAGTGTAATGAATCTTCTTCAATTGGTCATAATACTAATATACCGTGCGCTTCGAATAACGAATTGAAACACGGATATAATGGCAACGATGATATCCCTCAACGTTTTGAAGTATCCGAAGCCTTAGGAATAGAATCAAAATGGTAAGAGGCATAGAAGGAACGTAACTTTACTGAATTAAATCTGGTAAAAAAGATAAAGCAGCTAAAAAGATTTGCCACCCATAGGTCTTTAATCGAATCATATTTAATTCCGTTATGTGTATCGCTCTTATTAATATTTATTGTAAAAGCAAAATTTTTCAATTTTATTATACTTCCTGTTTACTTACTATTAAATATATTCTACTTTTTTGGAAAATGAGAATATTGCAACGTAGAATCTAAATGTAATTTCCGTTTCTAAATAGCTATTAATAATATTAAATGATAGTGTCACAACGTCGCCTCTATCAGAGAAGGTACAAGTACCAATAAACATTAGTCAATTGATTGTTAGCTTTTGCCCGTGCTATCAATCTATATGAATGGAACATTGTATTTTCTTTACAAGCTGGCACATACAGGATTTTCTACAGATGCACTTTCCTTTCTCGCGAACTTCAACTACATTAGTGCATAAGTTTCCTTTTCTCCCGAAAAACGTGTTTCTTGCCACTTACATGGTTTTCTACAAGCACTCTTCGTTTAGACTTTCTTTTAAAATGCACACATACAGATAAACATGAGGATAGTAATTGATTCGAAAATTTCCTTATCCAAACATCCTAGTCTCAAGTTAGTTCGGAAAACTGAAGTTCCACTGTGTCTAACAATAAAATTAAAGTGTTATTTAAAAAAAAGAAGCGACATTTTATAGGCACCAGTCCAATAATTACAAACAATGGAGGAATATGAGATCCGGGAAATTTACTGGCTCTTTAAATCAATTCATTATAGGAAATTAACGTACCATGAAGATGTACAAACAAGAGACGTTGGTGAATTGAATGATGTCTGATTTAGATTTCCTTTCGTACCGCAATCGTATTGTGGTAAATGCCCAAAATATAGTCAGAGTATGGCCACTTTATCTATGTAATGACGGTGATAAACTCGGTATCCTGTAATAAAAAAAGAATTCATCCATCATGATACCAGATAAAATTCATCAATTTGATTCATCGTTGCGTTAATTGCGTAAGGTACAAGGCAATGATTCCTCACCAGTGGAATGGACCGTGTTACGCAAATTTGTACAGAAAATTCTTGAAGTATACACTATTGCGACATGTCCCTAATCGAGTCTCTTTGAGGTTGAGAGGATCGGCGCGTAAACTTGTAAGAGAAATGCATATTTGTTTGTTGAAGTTACATAAATATGCGCAGTCTGCTAATGACATTTAGATCCATATTTATTAAGACGTATTTGCTCGTTGTGATAAGTATCAACTTTCACAAACTTTTCGTATGTTTTATAGGAGATTTGTTCAGGTTTGAGCATCGCCCGAGAGTCGGTGATTTAAGATTGCAAAAACTGGTCATTGGAAGAAGGATCTGATATCGATCTTCTGATATTTAGCCTTTAGGGAGATATTTTTGTCGCTGTGATGAATTGAGGCTTGTTTTGTGAATATTCACCAAAGGAAGATAAACTTGAAACTAAAAACAAACGAAAAAGATGTATCTGAGTTGGAAAGAACTATTAAATCATGCGAAGAAAAATATATAGCTCTATTAAAAAAAAAAAAGAAGGAAACTTTACCTTCATCTCTCGAGAAATGATAACGTAGAAAAAAATGTTTTTTGTCAAAAATGTCCTTTCCTTATGATCTTTGCAAAATTCAAAACATGTGAAAATTCTTTCATACCTGCAATACATCAGGGAAAAAAGGACTGTCCATAGTTACAGGCATACCCGTATGTATTGTACTGTAAGAAAAAGTATATATTGAAATCATTAAATTTGGTATATGGATGTAAGAAAATATTCTATGTGAATATTTAAAGAATAAGACACATAATTTTAAAGTAATAAAAACTGGCTCCTCCGAGGACAAAATACAAAACGGTACCCGTTTCATTAGAGTTTTCATACTTTCATGCCTCGTTCCCCAGCCCTTAATGACGCGCCAGAAACCAGAACCCAAACGGTTACCTTTTAACCCGAATCGACTGGTAGTGAATTACCAGGATAAGAAAAATATACATTTTTTTCATATTTCTTAACATTATTATTATAATACGGTTTTAATCGGATTATTAACATTTACGAGAAAAATATGATACCAAACACGACTATATTTGTATTAACTTTAGTAGTACTAGATCACCTCGTTCTACCTTTTCTACCTATTTCTCTATCTTAACCTTGGCACGGCGATCCGAAATCTATCTCCAGGAACATGTTCGAGAATCTCAACTATCAACGTTCGTCAACAGCGGACATAAAAGTTGATTTAACTCTCAGCCGTCCTTCGTGTCAACTTGACACATTTTTCCGAGAAAAGATTATATTATTCGGTCATCTATGGGGTAACTTTTTTGAAACTTGTTGACTTCCTCGTGCGAATGAAATTCAACGAAAGAGAATCCATAGGAGCGCATCCATACGAATGACAAAGAGCGAAATGAATTATTTATCTTTTCGTTTCACCGATGTTTTGCCATTGTGTCAATTTGACGCACGAGAGACACATCGATTTGCGAAAATGAGAGATGAATAAGAGTTAAATACTCAAAAACGCGTTCGAGGCGTTCTTGCACAACGTTCAACCAACCTTTAGGCAAGTTACTGGGGATGGACATTCGAATTTACTGGGTTGGCATTTTCTCGAGATGAAGGAAGGTGGAGAGAATAGTAAGTAATTGAAAAGGAGAAAATGCAACCCTTAATAGACCAGCCGCATCAAGTAGCAACGAGCCCTGAGGTGACCGCGTAAGAAGTCCGAGTGACCGACTAACGGTTCACAGGAAACAAAACAATAAAGCGCAACCAGCTTAAGGAACAAGAGGTGTATCTTTCCCCAAACAATTCTGCACCAGGTTTTCATTCCAATCGTTGATCCCTTAAACTATTTTTAAAGAATCGATGGCTTTATGATCGTATTGTTGTGCTGAAATATACAGCTTGTCTCATAACGTTTGTAACGCGCTTGAGAAATCAACAGAAGGCGCAAAATTAATGAGAGAAGTTCATACACACACGTGTTCTATTTGATCTTGTTTCAAAGTTATGATCATTTTTGTTTTAATAATCCGCAACTGCTTGCCATCATAGAAGGTGCTCAAAATGGCTAGTTAAAAAAAACTACCTTAAAAAATGACTGGAAGAAAATTGCACCGTTCCATCCAAAGAAAATTCCATCTACAGAGTTTCTTCACAATATCATTAATAAGCGAGATATTTGCACGTTCCGATTTAAATACTTCACCCTGTGTAAGAAACAAGTAGAGAGTCCGTGTTTGATGACTTTCGTCTGGATGCTGATTGTTAGTAACGTTAATGAAAATTGACGAAAATAACCAAAAAGGAATACTCTCACCGATAACGTGATATCGGCGACCAAAATGAATTTCTCTCATCTATAATAGTTATAAACAACCACAAAGAAATTCCCTCATCTATAATGGTTATTGATAAGCAAAATGAGTTCTGTCGTCTATAATAGTTATCGGTAATCAGAGAAAAATTCTATCGTATATAATTGTTATTGATAAGCAAAACAAAAATTGCATAATCGATAATGGTTGTCGACGATTAAAAAGAAATTCTCCCATCGACAATGGTTACCAAACAATCTAAATCATTTACGATGGTTATTAGTAACCAGAACCAATTAAACTAATCTACTGATTCTTACAACACATGTTCGTATGAACGTTTTTCATTGTTTTCGCGTCTCCTGTCAACTTCTGAATTGGATTTCACGTGTTATGATTACTCCGTATGTTAATTTAACTTTATCAAATTACGTTTAATCGTCTTCAAATCACCATTCGGTTACCGGCCTTCCTTTCCTCGTTTACGCAATCATATGAAACTTACGAATTTAATATCTGGTACACATATAAACGGTGCAAAAGAATTTTTTAGTAGGCAATTACAATCGGAGTTAACCAGTTTCCGGCAGATATAACTGGTTAGCCGTTCACTTTCACCTGCATAGATCTTCTTATCCCTTAACTACCTGTGAAGGACGTTTAACAAGCGAATTTCTGCATATTGCATCGAGTCCCAAGATATTCGTGGGAAATTCTGAAACCTCTATTTCGAATATTCTATTCGTATTACAACATTGTATCCTTTTAATTCGTCGTATTCTAAAACTACTCAACTATTGGGAAAGAATTTGCAAATTTTAATTTTAGAAGAACAAAGCCTCCACGTAGGAAAACATTGTATGTATTCTGTACCTTTCATTTATTCCTTTAATCGCCTTCTTTCGAATAGAATTCCTCTTTATATCCGTTAATTCTTGCACTTAATACTGTTTATAATAAATTTCCAAGAAATATTCGAAAGGAGAAAGTGCAAGATCTTTAAGACGTTGCGACAATTAATCCACGAAAAAAGTAGAGAAACCTTAGCCTCCGTTACGAGATTCTTCTATTTCGACTTCCTCTTCCAGTATTCTTTCGTGTCCAACTATGGCAACCAATGTAATTTACATTCATCCTTGATGCAAGAAAGTCTATAATTAAACAAGGTTCGTTATAAACCTTCCTTGGTCCGTGGACTTCACTCCTCTGTTTCATTGACCCTCGTATCTCAGCATATTTGGGAATCTTACAAAAACATAGCACTGGAAAACTATCAATAACCATAATATAAAATGGATAATATTGTATTCATTTATGTCAATCTGATGATCTACAAATTGGTTTTACATAGTTTATAAACATAAAACAAAACTAAAACTAAACTTGCCAATAATTACAGTGGCATCGCAAAAATATATCAGTTCTTTGTTTATCCCTCCTCTTTATCCACTACATGCTTTCTCTTTATGCAAACATTCCCCCCATTAAAGTTCATTCATCCATTCATGCATTCCTTCATTCATTCCAAATGTATAGTATATGAAAGAATATATATATATAACATAAGAAGAAATACGCATACTTTTCTTCATATCATCTGGATGAAATTTATATCTATTGTTAAATATTCCAACAAGTGCTCTACTTTAGACATTTTATATATTTTTACATGTTACATAGATTTCGTAGATTCTTGAAACCTTAAGGTAGCATTCTTGTGTAACGACAATAACAGCAGGTGATCCCCCTGAATTTTGTTTTAGACCAACTACAGGTTGCATGGGACTAGATCTAAAAAAAATTCATAGAGATCACTTTCTTTTATCGTTGTCACGCAAGAATCACCCTTTTAAAATACCCCCAAAAATGCATCAATATCCCCGATCTAACAAATATCGCCTTCCCCTATTTCGTTGCAAACTCTCCGAGCTCGATATGCATTATAATATATCGATAACACTAATATATTAATATACGAATTCAACGACCATCAATCATTTCATCAAGATCGATAAAGGTCAGGATACTCCTGATAACAAAATTTTACACAAAGGAGAGCAGAAAGAGGAGGGATAGAGAGGAGTAGGGGCCGAGATTCCCCCATTCCGATCGAGTTTAGGTTTGCGATCCCTACCTCACTTATTTTTCTGTCAGCGTGCTGCGGCAAATCACAGGTCAGTAGAAGTTCGATGCTCGTGAAGGTGGTCTATATACCTGGTGTGATCGTTGCTATAGATGTCACAATGTTATAAACTCGAGATCCTTCGCGCGTTTCAGTTCGACGGGAATCATCGTCAACCTCCTCATTGGATATTTGGTGTTTTTCTCGGCTGTCGTCTCGCAATTTACCTGCTGAATCAATCAAGATGAGGAAGGTATCGTATTTCTTTTTTTTTTTTTTTAGTAAAATAGCGAAACTTTCGTCTAGTAACTATTCTATTTCTTACGCTTCTTTTGCAATTTTTGACAATACTAGATGAATAGAGGCGAAGTACGACTGTTTTCAGTTTACGAATAAATTGATTCAAAAGTTATGTGGTTCTAAAGTTTGGTACTCTTGACTTACTGTGTGTCTTACTGATAAATTTAGAAGACAGATGTTATTATTGATTTAGACACATACCGTGCTCAAAGTAGCGGAATATCGTTTTATTACTGATATATGAATCGATTTGTCAAGCAACATTTCTAAGCAAGCGTATAGAGCGGTCCGTAACTGATGATACAATTGGGTGCAGAGTGATTCTTCAAAGTGAAAAAATAAGTCGAAAATGTGAAGTGAAATCTGTTCGTATGACGTTTACTGAGAAAATCGAGTTCGAAAATTGATCAGCTATGCTTTAAACTTGACTATGTGCAGACTAGCCGTGAGTAAACTATTAGCACGAGCTGATATTATACGTATGAAAACAAGTGAAAATTGTGAAATAAAATTTTTCCTTTCGAGCTCTTATTCTCAAGAAAACAAAGTTTGAACATTTTCACGAAAATAAAGTTAATTGAGGTTGCAAATTTCTATATGTTGATGATGGGAAATTCGAAAAAGGTAAAGATAGGCAGAATATATATTTGAATGTAATTCGCAATGAATTTAAGGAATATCTTCGTTGACCAATATTTAATAGACGATACAGACGATTTAAATCTTTGTTTGAACCCCATTTGTTTAGATTTGTTATTGTTTGTTTGTTTCATGTGAGTATGATGTTTTTTTTAGTAAAATAGGGAAAATGTCCATCTCTAATAATTTTTTGACACAATAGCAAACGTTTGCCAATCACTAACACGATATATTTTCAAATTTATTTTCCACCAAAAAAAAAAAATTTTTATGACAAAATTTTATCCTACAGTTTTCACTTACTTTCGCGTGTAGTTTAATCTTCAGTCGATTATTTATTCTTGTCCGATCCGCAATTACCCAAGTTTAAGTATAATTGTTATATTTACAAAATCGATCATTTTCCTAAAACCTCTATATTTTTTCCTCATTTTTGCTTGTACAATCATTTTATATCCAATCGCACCAACTATTACGGACCACGCGGTATAGTGTAACCAATAATAATACCATTCGTATTATTTCTTCTATTCCCGCGAGACAGTATCCAGTTATACTCATAGTGTCAACAAAGACGAAAGATCTAGTACGCATACGAGGAGGAAAGGTATACGGAATTTTGCGATCTTTCTCGCGTAATAACTTTTGAATGAGAAGATTCCTAAGCTTAAAATTAGTATCATTGAACTCTATTCGATATGTAATGTCGGTAAATGTAGGTTTCCGAGCCAAAAAATTGAGCAGCTCGAGATTTTACGATGTGTAGGTTTTGTTTGTATTTGTATAACGTTCGCAATATTTGTTGCACTGTACGAGGCATATGTTGCAAATTTGTATATTCTCATGGGAAATTCGAAAGTATAAAGATAGCCGGAATGTATATAATTTGCACGAATGTAAGAAACATATCAGCGTTGTTCAATATTTAATGGACGATAGGAAGACGATTTAAACCTTTGTTTCATATTGCCATATGAAGATTTCTAGAAAAATAGAGAAAATGATAATATTTCAAGTGATTTTAAGATGCGTAGCAAATTTTTATGCGTTTGTGGGGAAATAAAGGATGAAAACATATCTGCATAAAATAGCCAAAGTAAAATGTCCATTAGAATATTTAATAAACGAAACAAAATTACCATTTGAATTCCATTTCTTCAATTTTATTTCTATGAATTTTTTAGATGAATTTTTAACAAATTTTTCGGTAAAATGAAAGAAAATATCTGAGGATATTTGTTACTTTTAAAGTGAAAGTTTTCTTACAGTGCAATATTTGCAACTATTACCTCGTGTTATTATAATCTCGAATATTATATCAATATGATATTAATATATCAATGACTCGTGGATTATAATTCTATTCAGTTTAATATTTCCAATGGTCTGGTCCGTAAAGGGTTGACATTTCCTCAGTCTAATTGATAGCACTACACATATTAATACCATTACTTATCTTCATGTATAATACATTCTCTGGCACGATTCACGCGAATGTTTCTGCTATTCCCAGTTTGAAGGTGAACAAGTAGCAGTCGATGACGTAGTCATTTAACGGTCATACTGATTAATAAGTGTAATAACCAAGGTGAAATTCAATTATCTTTCTTTTTCTTCAAATCAACAGGAAGATCTCGTTACTTAAGAAATATACGTGGTTATTAATTTTATTTTAAAGATAACGTGGCAAAAATTACCTCGTTTCGTGGCGAATCCGCTTACTTTCTCATCGACCGCAGTCGCAACAGTCGCAAAATCCAGGCTGCGCCAATCTTTTTATCTCGTGCGTCAAACGCCCTGTCCTTTCTGTTTTTCATAATTTTGGAAAATTACATCATAATTTAAATTTGAAAAACTGTTAGTTCCATATCGGTATTCCAGAGACGAAACAGTCACATCAAAATCACCTTTCTTTTTCTATGGAAAGAAAAGTCAACGCAGTACGTGGCAGATCCTGCAAACACGAAACCAAGGGCAAAGCTTTCCTTCCTGGGTGCATCCCAGACATTCGAGTTGAATTTCCTATTCCTGCCAACAAATCTCGCCGTTTTCCTCTATTCTCGCACACTCATACACACACATACATCTATTGTTTGATATACATATTAGTTTGAATCGTTGTTATTCATTAATTTCATAGAATATTTATGATTTTTCATATGGTGTTTTATGTTTTAATCTGAACGATACGTTACTAAATCTGATATTACCTATGCTTTCAAGTAACTCATCTTCATTCTTTAATTTTTTTGGTGTAAAATAATTATGCAGATTGTAAATCGCGTATGCAGATTCGCGGATTGCGAATGTAAAATGCAGATTATTTTATATAATCTATAATTAGTGCTGTGTTAGCCTCTTCATTGAGATTTGCTATCTTCTCATACCTCTTTATTTATCACTTGCCATAGGCACTTATTTTGAAGTACACATTTGAAGTAGTTTAATATCGACGATGTAATTATTATTGGCATACAGTGTAGCACCTGGTACGATCATCAGAATCTAAAAATGAAGAAACTTTGTTATAATTAGTTATACGGAAGTTATACAGCTTCAAACAAACATTAACTTGTCTAAGTAGTAGATAAATTGAATCTATATCGACTAGAAGAATATTAAAAATGAGAAATGAAATAAAGATCAAGGGTATAATCCCTAGAAAAATGTATAACGAATAAGACAAGCCTCGTTTGAAGTTGATTAGTCAATTAGTCATTGAGATAGTAAAACAACTACTAGATGGATAAATTCAGCTTATATTGATTAAAAGAATATTATAAATAAGAAATGAAATAAATGTCAAAGATATAATGAAAGACAAAAGTAGATTAGTTAATTTAAAAATTTAATTTCAAAAACACGTTTTCGTTGAAAAATCCGTTTTAATGAAGTTTCAAGGTATCTACGGCTTAAGGTTTTAAGTTCTGTAAACTAAACCGCCTTGTGAGGACTGTCGTGCTGTCTTTTAAGTCAAATAACGCTCCCATACGTATAGTCTGTGCAGATTATCTATCCATCTCAATGTTGCATTTTGTGCGCATATTACACACACTACAGGACGTATCATAACATGTGGGGCCTATTTCATGAATGAACAATGAACAAATTTCATATGAATGATTCTGTTTGATCTTGTTCCGAAGCTACAACCATTTTTGTGTTTCAACTTTCAATAGTCTTCAACTACTTAGCTTCGCCATTTCCTCAAGAGATCGTGCGGGACCTGTTGCCTGGCCTGCTCGCCCCCCAAATTTAAATCCGTTAGATTTTTATTTCTGCGTCAACTTGAAAATAATCGTGCAGCTGACAAGTATCAAGTCGTTCTAAAAGTTTCTTTCGTTTTATAAGGAAGTAACAGACGCGCAACATATTTTGTTTTATATTATTTTACTGAATTATATATGATCCATTTTGCTCGGTTACTACAAAATATTGTGCATCTACTATTTCCTTATAAAACGAAAGAAACTTTTGAGTCAGCCAGATTACAGATTCAACGAATGACTGGAATTTCTGAAAGATCGCTAAATTCTTCGATACGACGACTGCAAGCTTGCATGCAGACCGAAGGTGGCTGTATCGAGCATCTTATACGAAGGTAACCAGTTGCGCGTCATTGGAACACTAAAATGGCTATGACCTTGAAAGAAGGTCAGGCGGAACACATTTTCGTATGAACTCTTTTCCACTGCTTCTCCTGTCCGCTTCTGAAGTGGGTCCCACATGTTATGGTACAGCCTGTATAACCACCTATTACCGGTCACTGGAGCATCTTGCCAAACGAGCTCTAACTTTATTATTTTCTCGAATTCACCTTTAAAATTTTAGGACCTTGCCTTTGAAATATACTTCTAATTTATGTAAACCACAGAAGATCGACTTTTTGCAGCAGCTGCTCGAAAATGCTTAAAAGTTTTAGGGCACCTTTCACTTTCAATCAAACTTGAGTATCCGATATGATTTGTCTATTTCCCGTGAAATTTTTAACACAATAACTACTTTCTTCGTTACATAAAATAACAAGTTCACCGATAATCTATCGTGTCTTTTTACGATTACTTAAGTTTTCCCAGGTTTGAAGCAAGTATCGTAATTATCCTAACAGTTTTAATCGCGAGTTTACATAAAATTTAATGAATCGAATGATTCAATGATCTTTGTGAGTCAAGATAAAGTAATTATCTTCTAAATCGTTCATTCCAAATTCTTCGTCATTTTATCGTACTGCCAAAGGTTTAACAAGAGAATGATAAAAATGTCTCGTCAATCTGGTCTCATCGATGTATAAAAATATTTGTCGTTATCTATGCGCTTACGAGATTGAGAATAAATAATCATCTTTCTCGCCGTTTCTACCGCGTCGTTATCAATTTCTATGCGAAACACTACTAGAACTACGAGTAAATACGAAAGCAAAGGCACAATCACTTTCATGATGTCATAACACGTTAGCCAGAGAAAAATGTCTTAAATATGTAGATCGTGAAAGTTTCTTTGTTACTTTCGTAACGAAATTTCTTTTCTCCTCCATTATTTCAAGATATACGTAATCATTTGATCGAAGTATAAAAAATCTGTGATTCTTACTCTATATAAAGTTTTAAATATGATGTGTTAAAAGCATGAATGAAAGTATGCCAATGACAATAACGCGACATCCGGAAGTTGTAATTATTCAGAAGGTCCAATAATACGTACTATTAGCTTTGACATTATGCTACGACTGTAAAAAGTTGTTTGACCAGTTATTTTAATAACGAGCTGCGAAATCCTATAAAATAAGAATACAAAAAAGAGGAACCTGGCTCAGAATGAATTTCCACTTGAAAGCAATGACTTCACGGCTTGCTATATCGAAACAAGAAAATAGTGAAATAATATCTTATAAATTACATTTTTAATCTCTATGAGATTTTATGCAATATTATTGTTGATAAAAAAATGTATGTATATTAGAATTGTGTTCGGGGAACGTGTTGTTTGTTGGTTTTCAATTTCCTTGTTGGACTTCGAATTTCAAGATCATTGTCGGACTGCGAATATCTATGCAAATTTGTATTTTTATAAAAATGACGAAAAAGGTGGAACTTCATATGGCAGACTATTTCAAATTTCCCATAAATCCATAATATATAAATAAATAGCTTTTGGACTAGTCTTATGTATCTCATTTTGTTCAATGAAAAAGCCGTGGGATTAATATAATTATTATAGTTATATAATTAATATGGTTATAGTTTATACTTGCTTTTAAAACTGTTCACCTCGGCTAATAAACATTATTAGAAATTACTACTTGCAATTTACGGTAATCTCGCTCACTGAACGATTACATTCGTGTAAAAACAAATTTGTTCAGTCGGTCGATAAATGACGAATGAAAAATAAGATTGTATTTATAAATAACAATTAATTTCATCGTTTTAAGCAACGTATTTAGACTTGTTCAAATACTAAATAATTTCGTCAAATTTTCTATTAATTATTATTCATAATTCTCTCAGCACATATTCCTTTCATAGACAAGTGTGTGGCAACAATCGTTAGAAATCGGTTGGTCATATTATATTGCGATATTTTTTTCTTTTTTTTTTTAACTTTATTAAATAGATCATAACGCGTGATACACTTTATATGCAATATATGATCGTAACTGCACCGTTTGATTGCATACATTGTTTCCTTCGAAGGATGATTTCTATTCTATAGTTTCACAGCTGGATAATGTTTCAAAGTACTGTTGGATGATTTCCGAAGTGCATAAAACGTATAGAACGTCACGTATTCCACGCTGATCGAGCGTTATAGAGGTATGCAGTTCCGACCACAATTATGTTTATCGGTATGATGTCGTGGTATTGCGTGCGCACAATGCCGAGTGGCAATTATGGGAGTAATTGTACGATGTTATGCGTCGCATTCAAAGCTTTTCACTTTCGACGATTCTCTTTGTAATGGACGACTTGAAGCGGTAAATGATCTAATTTAAAGTTGACACTTACGCTTTTCATTTTATCTTTCGATAATAAAAACTAAAAGAAGTGTCTTTCTTTTATCATTGGCCTTGTGTCAATTCGGCATAAAATGTACTGCTAATAGAATTATTTTTAAATTCTTTTTTTAAATTGATCGTTTGAAATGGATGTTCGTTTCAAATATAAATGTATTATTTTTATTATTATTATTATTATATCATTCAAGATTAATATATGAATATCACTACTCGGCTTTGTCCATGTGTTTTACAATATTTCACATTTTATTAGCGAATTTTTTACGTTCTCCTATTTGTTAACAAAAATGCGAAACGAAAAAGAAGTTAACTAAGTTATTTGACTAAAGCTATGTCTTAAAAATATTCACAGCATATAATAATGCTGAACAAATTGTTTCATTGAAGAGACGAACATTTTTTTGTAGGAAATATACATACACTTTATGAAATATTATATTATACTATTATTACATTTATTATCATTATTCTTGTAAGATAACAGCAATTTACTTCACTTTGTACACGTTGAAAAATATTTAAATTGCAACATGCGTCGCGTGTAGTGTTTCAGATTGTGGAAAGTGTCCTTGCGAGGTAGATGGAAATGTCTATACAGGGATATTACATAGTTCTTTTGTGTCATGGTTCTCTCAAGTTACTTTTAACTCTATCGTATGTAGTTTGTTTAAAAAATAATCAATCAAATACTTTGCGAATCTTTTTGGGATTGTGAATCTTGTAAATATTTTTCAACTGATACTAAAGATTTAAGTGAACGTTTCAAAGAGTAAGTGTAATCATTTAATAATGTTTTCGTACCAGGGACGACAGAATGTTGCTTTCATTGGAGATGATGGACACACAACTGCCGATTTTCAACGTGCCACGACAGGTAACAATGGAAAGGTAAATAAATATTAATAATTTTAATATTTCTAATGATTATACTCTTACTAAATCACAACTTAATTATTGCACAATATGAAAATAAGAAAGTTATTAATGATAATTTTCCAATAGCCCAGTTTAGATAGTCTTTCTGAAACTATACAAAGTTCTAGATAATCACAGAATAACAATTGCATAATTCTGATTTTAGTTTCTAACATTAACTTGACATTTCTGCAGTAGAAATAGAAAAAATTGAAATACCAAGAATGACAGTCTATAGAGATGAAGAAGAGAAAAATAAATATATCAAAATGCATAGAATCTCATTCTGATTTCAGTTTCAAGATAACAGTTCCTACAGCTTCTCCTATGAATTACAGGAAGATCGCAAATTGCCACTCTCTTTGATGCTTTCTGATGAAACAGTACGTTGATTAAAGCCTTTAGAAATTTAGCTTAGTAAATTAAAAATACTAACTTTTATAACGTTAATATTTGTAACATTAATATTAACATTATATTCCTTTATTGTATAGAGGCTTATACCTATTACAATGTTTCTACACATGTGCACGCTATTTTCTCTCTCTTAGTTTATTCTTTAAAACTAAATCTTAATTCATTACTTATTTAAATATATCTCTATCTTATTTAATATGTAGATTACTATATGTACATCTTCTGTGGCAGTCTTTGCTATTTCTCTATTCGTTCATGCAGAAAGCTCTAAACTTCGTGCTTCCTTTTATGAAGCTTGCCAATTCTCAGATTTGTTTTTCTGTTATTATTGTTACTATTTCTGTCCATTTCTTACTTCCCAGTGTGATTGATCTGATGTATATATTGTGCAGTCACTTAGTATGTGTTTTCTATTTTCTGTTCCTCTGGTGTTGTATAGTTAACATATAATAGGTTCTCATCTATTTTATATTTCAGACCTTGTCATATTGTCCTTGTCCAACCTAGTTTGCCAGCCAATCTTACAATAATTGTGCAATAATTCTTCTTATCGACAGTGATATATTTAAATACAGATAGTTTATTGCTTCTATTGCTGTATGTTTTTATGTCTCACTGCATATGGAGATTGTTGCTCTCATTTTTCCATAGCTTCTGTATATATTTTCTACTATGACTTGTTATGTCTTCTATGTCCTACAATCAGTTGGTATTTTCGTACCTAAATTGCTGTAGTTGATTCAGCTTTTCTAACATTATTATCATATAAATTATTGTCATAATTTAATGTAATAATAATAATAATATATATAATATATATAGACCATAGTAAATTGATTTGGCTTGTTCTTCATCTACATTTTCTAAAATCCTTGAGTATAGTCTTCAGATATGGCGTCTGTAAGTTCGGTGCTGGATACAGCTGAGCAGAAAATGTTCCCCAATTTCCAACTCCAGATCATTGCAAATCAAACATTGGTCGGTTTACTTGATCCTAAAAAATAATTTCATAAAATTGTAATATATAACATATTTAATTTAATATTATTATCGTAATTTGATATTTAATATAAACATTAATGAAAATCTTTTACAAATACCGAGTCTCTTTTCTTCTTTCCTTAAATCAACTTTTTTCAAATTTTCATAGATTACAACGGAAAATGAAATGAAGAGAGATACCTGGGGCAGTGGATTAGAATTTCTAATGTCCTGCATCGCCATGTCCATAGGTTTGGGTAACGTTTGGCGATTTCCATTCACAGCTTACGAGAATGGCGGTGGGGTATTTCTAATACCTTACATCATCGTCTTGTTCCTCGTTGGGAAACCATTTTACTATTTGGAGATGATCATGGGACAATTCAGCAGTAGGTCTTCGGTGAAAATGTGGTCAGCAGGTGTGTTATCAAACCGATATTTTATAAATATTTTATCTATTATTATTATTAGATACACCTTCTGCCACAAAAATTAATTCAAACTAATATTCCATCTATTCTTTGATAAGTAATATTTAAAGTATAGTTATACCTATTAAAAAAAGGATTTTTTATAATACTTGCGGAAACAACTATTCAAAGTGTTTTAGATTACTCATAATTTAACACTTTCACAGCCTTTGTATTTTATCAGGCTATTTACTAACTAAATGGTACATGTGCCTTTCTCAAACTGGTGTTCAATTTTGATATATTATATCTTCTTTACAAAATCAACAGAAGAATGTGTTTCGGTTGTTAATAGTTTATACGTAAAACGAGAGTTCTCCGCACAATATCAAAAGAATTCTGAAAGAGTTAATTAGATCTTGCAAACTGTCGATCCCATTTCACGACGGGAACTGATACATGATGAACCAAGAATGTAAAAATTTTAGCAGGAAGTGCAACATTGAGGACCGGTTTCGCAAGTTAAAGTCGTTTGTTATATGGATCGTATACCGATGTATGCTTCGTGTAACTGGTTTAAATTATGGGTTAAATTATACCCCATAAGTCATTATTGTTTCCACTCGAGCATACTGATCCAGAATTCTCGCATTTTTACGACACGTCACTTGCTATCGAAAGATAAAGAAATCAGTCCTTATTTGAAATATAGATATGGGTCACTTTAGGAATTTAAATAGGAGAATTCGTATAATTTCATTAATTTTAATATCTTTACTTGAAATTAGTCTTTTTCAATATCAGGTCTAATTAAAGATTGACTCTGAAATTCGATAGTTATTTCGAAAAAGTTGAATTCTTGAAATCTAAATTTGGTTTTATCGGAGAATCGATTATAATTATTCCGAGTACAAAAGCGTCGACTGGAAAATAAATTCGATTCCATTCAATTACAACGATATCAGTTAACTTTGAAATTAATTAATGTGATTTTGAATTAATTGCTGACTTTAATTTTATAATTTGGACATTTCATTGCAGTACCTGGATTTCGAGGTGTTGGCTGGGCACAAATGTTCTCGATGCTCGCGGTAGGAACATATTATTGTTTTCTGATGTCGATAACCCTTTTTTACCTCATTGCAAGCTTCCAATCCTCACTGCCTTGGTCCACGTGTTTGGAAGAATGGGGAAACTCTTGCGCCGATTCGGGAAGCTCTTATAACGTCACCAAACGAAATAGTACAAATATGACCAGTTCTGCTGAATTTTTCTTCAGGTGAAACCTTTTTAATCATGACAATTTATAATCATAACATATTTATTGAATATTTGGAATATTTAGAGTTTGGTATAGTTGGAAATTGGGATGTTTAAAAATGGAATATTCTAACATCGCAAATATAACTTGTTTGAATTTAAAATTTTGAATATATCAAGTACTTGGAATATTTGGAATAAGTATATGGAATGTTTAAAATACAATATCTACAATATTTCCATCATTCCTAGTCGCAAACATGATTCCATTAAACAAA
The DNA here is from genome assembly GCF_014825855.1 of Bombus pyrosoma. Taxonomy (NCBI): domain Eukaryota; kingdom Metazoa; phylum Arthropoda; class Insecta; order Hymenoptera; family Apidae; genus Bombus; species Bombus pyrosoma. The sequence continues at coordinate 6,750,523 of NC_057783.1, forward strand.
CAGTCTACTGCTCCAATCTTGATTTCCAACTATCAAATTATAAAATAACATTAAAAAATAATAATTCCATTAAGATGACATCACTTCATATTATAATAACAAATCGTTCTTTCTTTCTCTCCTACCATCAGAAAAACTGTGCTGAAAGAAAAACATACTATTCAGGATGGCATCGGATTGCCAGATTGGAGTCTGACGATTTGCTTGTTTATTGCGTGGGGCTGCATATTTGCTGTCTTGGCACGTGGTGTGAAGAGCTCAGGGAAAGCGGCCTATTTCCTCGCGATCTTTCCTTACATCATCATGATAAGCTTGCTGGTCAGAGCGGTTACCTTAGACGGTGCTGTGAACGGGATCATTTTCTTTATAAAACCGAACTGGCAGAAGCTGTTCGATGCACACGTCTGGTACGCGGCTGTTACACAGTGTTTCTTTTCACTGTCGGTCTGCTTCGGCGGTGTCGTCATGTACTCGTCGTACAATGACTTCAGACATAACATATACAGGTTACTTATTACTTTTATTTTTTTAAATTATTTTATTTTCTTCTAGAAAATTCAGGCGTTTGGCCAAATAGGTAGTTCAACAGAATAACTAACAATTCATACATTAATTACTTCAGATACTGTAGTACAGGTTTTATTTATTGACTTTTGTTTTTTATAAAATGATAATTCATTAGAACAACTAAAATGTCTTCTATTTTATTCATATTTTATTATTCTTTCAATTAATGGTCTTCAATTTTGATCTGCTTTTAGTTCCTTTCGTTATTTTTAATTTTTATCCTCCTCTGTTAAATCGAATGGAAAGAAATTACAGATTACACGTGTCTTGGAAAATAACGACAAGTTCTTAGAATAATTGATATTGATATTATAGTATTTTCTTAATGAACAATTCTAATTTAATGGAAACTTTTGTTCGATGAAATTAAGGAGACGATACTTGTCTAGCTCTAAGATATCGTTCTACTTAAAGGATAACAGGTTACAAATCCGTATTTCTTCTCTAAAAATTTTCTTAACAAATACTTTTTAAAAACAATATGTCGTAAATAACCATTTGTTTTACCAATTAAATATTATAACGAATATTTTACTTTAGATATTTCATATTCTGTGCACTTTTGCTCTATTATCTATTATTCTAAAAGGATAAAAAAACAGCAGTAAGATAAATCAATTATTTTCAATCAATTTCAAAAAAGTAGTCCTGAATCAAGATTTGCTTTTCAATTACAGTGATATTTTTAAAGTTCTTCCGTTAAAACTATGAACTTTAATAATTTAATTGAAAAAGGACATCATCGTGTAGACATCTTTAGTACATCTTTTATCAGAAGTACATTTTTTAGTATATAGTATATCTTTTATTAGAATCTCACGTCTCAAAGTTCATCGTAAAAACTCAGGATGAATGACATTTTTTTCATCTTTTCTTTTTGTTCCAGAGATGTCTTAGTTGTAACGACGTTGGATACGTTCACAAGTTTAATAGCTGGCTTCACCATTTTTGGTATCCTTGGAAATTTAGCTCACGAACTAGGTACCGAAGACATCAGCAACGTTGTTCGTGGTGGAACCGGTCTTGCTTTCGTCTCTTATCCAGATGCCATTGCAAAGTTTAATGTTCTACCGCAAGTAAGGAATCTAGTACACGTTTAGTTGCTATGTAACCACTATTTTTCCCATTGCACGATAAACGTGATTTCAAGTAAAGAGATAAAAGGATGTGCTCAAACGTAAAAGAGTTCTCCTTAATCACTTTTAGTAATTTATTTCATTATTTTCGTTTCTTCTGTAAATGGTTTATATTTCTTTTTTATTTCTGTTAGGTTGTAATTCACTGAAAAAAGTGAAATATTTAATTATTACTTAACTATTACCTGTTATGTGTATTTTAATATATTTATGATAATAATAACTTATTTGTATTTTTGTTCTATAGTCTATTACAATAGAAAGTTGCTGCGCTCTTATTCTTAGTTTCTTACACTATATTATATTCCTGCATTGGGTTCTTAGTTTATATTATACCACTATTTTGTTGTATTATATTACATTACTCTTAACTCTTAATTCTTTCTTAATAACTACTATGTTGTTATATGTATTATATTAGGCTAATATGGTATATCAACATAATTTAATGTAGCATATATATAGATATATATATATATATACACATATATCTCTATATGGACTGCTTATAATCCACTGACAATGAGATCAAAGATAAGGGTTCATTTGAAGACAGAGTGTTTATTTATATATTTCTATGTTAATATATATATCAAATAAGCCTCTTATATTATATTGAATTGTATTATTATTAACTTCCTGTTATTATTGTTATATCGAAATCTTATTATTTACTTCTCTATCAGTAAATTAAATTACATAGAAATTAAATTAAATTAAAAGAAAAACGAAACAAAATTTCAAACCATTGTACTCATATTCAATGATATGTACTATAATTTTCACATATACTAGTTTAATACATAACTTTTACTTTTCACAATTTTCAGCTCTTCTCGGTACTCTTTTTCTTGATGCTCTACGTCCTCGGGATAGGAAGTGCCATCGCACTGGCCGGTGCTCTTATCACAATTATCAGCGATCAATTTCCAAATTGGAGGTACATATACATAGTGACCGGTACATGCACCTTTGGATTTTGCGCTGGAATCATTTATTGCACGCCTGTAAGCAATATATCAATGATCATTTGCATTATCGTCAAAATAAACATAATGAATGTGCATAATTTTTTTTTTTTTAAATACGTACAGGGTGGCCAGTTTATACTGGAATTGGTCGATTACTATGCTGGATCCTTTATCGTGTTTATTTTGGCTACTCTTGAGATAATTGGAATTTTCTGGATATATGGCTTGGAGAATTTTTTGGACGATGTGGAGTACATGTTAAAAAGAAGGCCATCGGTTTATTGGAGATTTTGTTGGACTCTTGTTGTTCCAATATTATTGGCTGTGATTCTAGTGTATACCATAATCAATCTGAAACCTTTGACTTATAGTGGTATTTCTTATCCTTACAGTGCTCATGGTTTGTATTTGCTTTATTATTATTGTTAATTATTAACATTTAATTTTAATTAGTACATGGTCAATAACGTGGTTAACAAACCATTTAAAAAGCTGTTTTAAATTGAAATGTATCTTTCTATTGTCCAATATGACTAATATTGTCTGCGTAATACAAAACATATTTTATGAACTGAGTTACAGGAATAAATTAATTCAACTAATTCAATTATTAATCGTCGAGGCCCAGTTTTCCTGCAGAGGATTAATACGAGTTTGATATCATTACCTTTTTGCCATTATTATGAAATTATCACTGATGAAATCTTACAATGTTCTGCAAACAAATATAACTCATCATTTTCTATTATATTGCAATTTGTTATTTTTTAATTATGTTACATTTACAATTCTAATTACAGCAGCGGGCTGGACAATTTACACGTTTGGCATCCTGCAAGTTCCTTTCTGGATGATTTACGCTATAATCTCGAAAAGAAATTTACCTCCACTCGAGGTTTGTATCAAAAGAAAATGATTACGTTTAAGTAGAAATTCAAATCCCATAGAAAATTATTTCTATCAGAATTCCATAAAAGATTGTTATATTTGAATCAAAATTTTATAACATAGAAAATTATCATATTTATATTTCAATTAAAATTGCACAACAGGAAATTATAATATTTCAATTAACAACTTTATAATATAGAAAATTATTATATTTAAATTTAAATTTCATCGGAACGCCCTAGGAAATTATTTGGTTTAATTTAAAGTTTCATAAGGTAACCATTTAAATGGCAGTTTCATTAAATAATTACCAAATTTCTAAATCTCACAGATGATCAAGTCAGCGTTTAAACCTTCGTCAGATTGGGGACCGAAAAATTCCAAAGAACTGGATTCTTGGAAAGAATTTAAGGAGACCAAAAGGAAAATTCGAGAGAAACGTGAATGTTCCAGAATTAAACAATTCGTTTATGTAATACTATGCTGGGAAGATAAGCTCGTGTAAAGATGAAGGAAAACCTTTCACGATAATTAACAATCTTCCTTCCGTCGACTGTTAAAATATTTGTCACGAAAGAGCAACTTCGAAAATGAAATTGTCTGACATTTCGCGATAGATTTTATTGAGAAACGAAGAACATAATATACTACAAAATAATATAACTACAATATAACTACAAATAATATAACTACAAAAATCATACACATCTTTTATATAAATCGATCTCGAGAAACCGTTCAATACTAATAATCACTAAAACACAACAGATACATTCATTTTCGGAGAATTTCTTTCGATTCAACCTTGCCGTTTTAGAAATAATTCGTACCTGCGTATTTTTTCGCTGTAATTAGGTTGTAGACTTATAGAACAAAACACGATTGAATTTTTTTCTTTTTGTTAAGTATGGACACTCTTTGTTAGTAAGAAAGCTTATTTTTATCACAGATAAACGAGAATTGACGAATATTTAACTCTTTCACTGCTGCCAAAGCAACAAGTATTATTTCATAGTATTATTTCCTTGAATCTGTTAATATGTGTTATAAATTTTGTTAAAGAAATACGTATGTATTACATTAGATTTCTTCTTCTTTTTTTAACACGGTTTACTTTAACAATTGACACGATTAACACTGGACCTGAAACTAAAAAGAAATTGAATCTTTCTCGTAGAAAGTATTTGCAGCTGAAAGGGTTAAAACAACGGTCAAGTAAACATAGAATTATAAAATGATAATTTAATAAATTAAATACATACTTACTAATAATATACATACGTTCGTCGTTCTCGAACGAAGCATAGTTCCGTTCTGGTGTCATATACATACAGTATTAATTACAAGAGATATAGGACTCGTGCTATAAACTGCATTTAGGAAATATTTAAGCGAACGTAGTTTTATTTATTAACATTCGAATAGGTTTTAATCACAATGTATTTTAAAAATAAATAGAGATTAGCAACAATAAAGTCTGTAATTAATAAAATATCATTGCCCTCCTAGGTGTGCATTTAGACGTTTCGTAAAAATACTTATTAATTTAAAACAAATTACTGATAAAAATTATTACTAGTAAAAGTTGTTTGTGATATAATCTGAGGTATAGGTCGTGATAGTGATAGGAAGAAACACTTGTATATTTAACAATATATATATGTCGGGTTGGCGCTATGATTAGGGTTGGGGTCAAGGGCGTGAAACGAATCTTCGTTGTGATTAGATATTGTCGTTATGCAATAGAGAAGATATTGACTAGTGCAAATATGATTGTTACAGATATCGACAAGTAACCGTGGTAATTAGATACTCGAGACGCTAATGATAATGATCCTAGGTTCGATAACGAATCCGCGGTCAACGGGATAGTAGATGTATGCTCTCACAAAATCTAAGTCCGACTCTTGGTTAACAGATCGCGAAGACGTTATTCCTTTTCGTTAATAAAGTCGCAAGCAGGAATCAATTTTCGTCGCGATGATGCCACCGAGGAAAACTATGACGGGGTGTGCCCAAGGGCACGAGATCATCGGATTCGTGGAGCGATGCTTTCGTTCAGAGGGTGAGAGAAATTGACGTTGCTGTTAATTGGTCAATTTCCACGTCGATGGTTAGAAAGGATGCTAGCCGCTCTTGAGGAAAAGTTGCTAACGAGGAACGTCGTTCGAGAGAAATTAGGTTTCCCCTATCTTCCCGTAGTTGGGACAAAGACTGTTTTTCTGTTCGAAGGACTTTAATTAACTAAATCTTAAGATTTATAACGGGTCCTCAGGCTAGCGAAGACGCATCAGCACCTGGCGACCATCTCACCCGGAGAACAGGGTTTTTTTTTTTTTTTTATTTATTTATTGTTTGTTTGCATTTTACAATTTGTCCATTAGGACATTTGGTAAAATATTATAATTTAAGTAGGGTCTTTGTTAGGCAAACGTTCATCCCTTGACCGCGGCTACGTTGGGGACTGGTTATCGCCCCGAGCCCAAGCTCATTGTCACGAATCTCGAACAGGTACAATCGGGTCGAATGATAATTGTTTAATTGCGGGTTTTTCCCAAAGTTCCAAAGGAAGGCTCCGGTGTTCCTTCGTCTCCGACATATAAAAAGTGGAATTTTAACACAATAATGACAGACTTAGAAATTGAGACTCTACCAATTTCTGAACGGTATCAAACATTTCTATTGTGTATTGCAACAGCAAAATTTTAAGATTTTAGTTCGATAAATAAATTAAAATGCAATGTATGAAAAACTAACATTCTTGAGTTCCAGGGAAAGCTTTATCCTCTTGCGAGGTCTGTGACTCGACTACCGAAAACGAATGTTTAACAAAAAAAGAAAAAGGATAATAGACTATTGACGCGTCCGTTTAAGTCAAATGACTATCGGCGAACACACTGACTCTAATTTCGCGTTTGATTATTATAATTAAATTTAATAAGAGCTATTGTGCTCTAAAGGTCAAACTCTATCGACTTTACCGATCGTGCGCGACCGCAAATATTTTCTGAGAGAAAAACTTTATCAAAGGAAGGTAATACAAGAAAAGAAGTAAAATATTCTATATCATATTTTTCTTTTTCTTTCTATCGATCATTTGTTTGGAAAATATTGCTATTTCAAAACTACAGCTAACAATTATTTACTTGTCACAGGTCAAAAAATATGACATTAATAGTAATGAAATATGAAAATATTTATTCTTTATGAATATTTTGTAATAAAACTGATTTATAAAATTGATACTTTGGATACCCGTCATTACAATTTCAAGTATATTTTCGTGTTAATACAACATGGCTATTTTTGTCAGTTAAACAAAGCTGCACAACGTTCTAATAATGCGACGCGCAGAACTATCAAAACAAGTCTCTAATTGCGACGTTTATTAGAAAAAGATAAACGACATTATCTTAAGGGCTTCAACATTTAAAAAAATACATTTTGTTTTACGACTATAACGAATACCTCGAAAACTAAGACCAGCTGACGGTTACATGTATAGGGAAAGATAGTTCAAAATGTTAGGCTTTACGATATATTGCAAAATCATCGAAATCGAAGAAGACGGAACAATTCTACAAGTTCTTCCAAACTTGTTTCCTATTCGACTTTATTCGACTGTTACGCAGAGAATCACACGAAGTGAAGGAAAAAGAGTCAAGGGGAGCAAAAAAGAAAAGAATTTCATTCTAATAATGTGTGATTTGTACTTCTCGATGTAGATAACTTTCATTGAAAACTAGTAATCGCGTCTATTCATATTGAAAAACCACAAATTGCTATTAAATTGTATTAGATTATGAATATAAAATAAACCGAATTGAGATGTTTACTATTTCGAAGCAATAACTCTGTATTGTATGTGAAATTTTTCACATTTATGACGAGTTCTCTGCAGTTCCTGTCAGCTTTCAATATGTCACCACGTGAAATGGTCTAATTTCAAATTTGAATTCCTATTTCCGCCACCAGAGCGCAGATGGCTCAGCTACGTATCATCAGAGCACTAAACTACCGAATATAGATAGAATATATATCAGTACATCAGAGACGAATAGACGAATTTTTCCCAGAAAAAAGTAATTAGTACTTTACGAATATTCAATAAATTAGACGGAAAAGTATGTCTATCCTTGTCGCACACTATTACTCTCCTTATCTAACACCGACTGAGATATCTCTTTGCTCATTCTATATTCTTGTTAACGTTTCTCGATTTTTAGCCAAAGAGCACTTTAGCAAAGAGCCAAAGTTCACAAATAGGAATACTTATTCTAATAATGATTGATAACAAATAAAATACTTACCTTGAATTAAATTTGCAATTGCACTGTAAAGGAATGCCCGGATACCAGTATATTGTTAATGTAATATTAACTTTTATCAATAGTTATTCCTTACTTTATTAATGATTTATTAGAATTTATCGTTTTAGAGAATCTCAGAAGTTTAGGTAAAAAAAGCACAATTTGCAATCAGTTTTATTAAAATCTTTTATTCAACTTTTTAAATCCAAATACAAATTCATATTTAAATCAGAAACTAAATTCTACACTGAAAATTAAAATCAAATGGGGATATCAATCTGGCAAGGACATTAACAATGATTAATCAATATTAAGTATAGACTTTCTTTTACTTTATTTTGTGTCATTTACAATATACACTCCTTTATCTTAAAAAATAGAACAATGTTTACAAATATATAGCTATAATTACTTAATATTAAACATTCGTAAATTCATATTAAGCTATAAATCATTCATAAATCATTAGTATTTAGTATTATTTAATACTACAATGTAATGTCAATCATTCATTACTCGTGTAACTAAGTATCACATTAGTAATTTATTAAATCTACTGATTAGATCATAATATAATAAAATTTGATTAAACCAACGTACACGTATAAAATACGATAATGTGCATATAATACGGTATTGCTAAAATTATAGCTTACAGTTATCAATATTTGTAATCGTAATCGTAATATAACAGACTTTGACATCACGGCATCAATGATTCGCGGTATTCGCACGGTGAGTTTATCTTGCTACGGTTTACCGGATGAATAATTACCAACTATGTTTAACACGAACAATATAAATGAAGACCTTTATAATTAGTGAACAGTCGTGGGATCATTATTTTTTAAAGTGTTCTGGCTCTTATTATCATTGCGTTCGCCAGAACAACATAACCTCTAACGAAATATGTTTCCGTCGAAGGATCTAGGAAAATCGGATTATATCAGTTTAAATATCCAGGATAGTGCAACATTCTCGCGAGGATCATCACGTAGTCTCTGGAGGGTAAGTCATTAAAGTATTCTTTACCTATACAAATACTATAGATTTCTTTAAAATTTTTATCAAAAAATTACTCTCAGTATAAAACTAAAAATCTTTTGTTTTTTCAGCAATGGAATCAATTGTCAAGGTTTCAGAGAAATATTCTTTACTTTATAGTCATTACGATCATATTAGTTATATTTTATCTGTTACCTGGCGATAACAAAAATGGAGTTTTAGATGAAAGTGATTACAATAACATAGAGGTAGTGCAAGATACTCCTAAATATGAAAAGGTATGTTTATTTCAATAGATACTATTGTTGTTTAAGAGAATGTCTTTTTATATTCTCAAAAAATATAATTTCTAGCCAGTAGAAGAAATTGCAGTAGATAATGTAAATCAGGAACATAAGGGAGGTGGAGAGGTCATTGAGGAACCTGAATTCCAACCAGAAATAAATCAGGTGGATGATGATCAAATTGGAGAACCACCTCAACCTAAGCCGAACACACTCAAATTTAATGGTAACTTTATATCTTTGTAACATAATTGTTAAGCTGATTTTGTTAATAACATTATGATTATTTATTTTTAGGACCACAAAATAATAGACAAAAAGCTGTAGTTGCAGCATTTAAACATTCATGGAATGGATATAAAGAATATGCTTGGGGATATGATAATGTGAAACCAATATCAAGAAAGTACTATGAATGGTTTGGCTTAGGGCTTACTATAGTTGATTCTCTCGATACTATGTACATAATGGGCTTAAATAATGGTAATATTCATGTTCTATATATTCTATATAGAATTAAGAAACATCCATAAAGCTAATAATACTTACCTTTTATCTACAGAATTTTTAGAAGCCAAACTATGGGTTGAGAAAAATTTAGTATTTACTTCAAACAGAGATGTTAATTTATTTGAAGTTACGATTAGAGTATTAGGAGGTCTATTATCCGCATATCATCTTTCAGGTGACAAGATTTTCTTAAGTAAGGCTGTAAGTTGTCTCGGATTTTTTAAAGTTATAATGATATATTACTGGAAGAAATTTGGCTATAAAAATTTACGTACTATAAATCGTAGACAGCGTTAGGGGAACGTATGATGCCAGCGTTTTCTACTTCATCTGGTGTTCCTTATTCCGACGTAAATCTTGGTACTAAAACTGCGCATGGTCCTAAATGGGGTCCTGATAGTAGTACAAGCGAAGTTACTTCCATTCAATTGGAATTTCGTGATTTAAGTCGTAGTACAGGAGACCCTAAATTCGAGGTAATTACGGATAAATATTAGCTTTGAATGCGTTATTATTTGCATTATACGTAAGAAAGTATGCGATTGTTATACTTCAGGAAGCAGTAGCAAAAGTTTCGGAACATGTACACCAGTTAGAAAAATACGATGGTTTAGTACCCATTTTCATTAACGCTAATACTGGACAATTTAGAGATCATGCAACAATTACGCTTGGCGCTCGTGGTGATAGTTATTACGAATATTTATTGAAACAATGGCTTCAAACTGGGAAGACTATTAATTAGTTAGTATTTCATCATCATTATTCACTGGGAATTTGTTTTTCTTGTTCTTGAACTTGTCTCATGAATTTGTGATAATCATTTAAATTTGTAAATGCTTTTAGCCTACGAGATGATTATCTGTTAGGTATTGCTGGAACTCAAAAACACTTAGTAAAACGTACAGCAATTAATAAGTATCTTTTCATAGCGGAGCTAGTTGGAGCACACAAAGAAATAACACCAAAAATGGTAAAATTTTAAATAAAAGCACTTTTCACAGTTTAATATATCATATGTTATTGATAATGGCTGTATTTATAGGATCACCTTACATGTTACTTGGGAGGTACATTAGCTTTAGGAGTACATCATGGTTTATCATCTGATCATATGGATTTAGCTAATGAAATTGTAAAAACTTGTTATCAAACGTACGCAATTCAACCCACGTTTCTCGCTCCAGAAATCACGTACTTCAATACTGAGGTAATTATAATAGTTGTCTACTTGGATAAAGGTTATCATAAAAGGATACGAGAATATTATAACTTTAGAACTCAAATGGAGAAAAATCAATGGATATGTATGTGAAGATGAATGATGCACATAATTTACTCAGACCAGAGTTTATTGAAAGTCTTTTCTACATGTGGTATTTTACTGGTAATAAAACATTTCAAGACTGGGGGTGGCAAATATTCCAAGTAAGTAATTATGTAAAAACTGAAATATGAAACTTTTATTGTGTTCTCAGTCATACATATATATGTATAATTTAATAGGCTTTTGAAAATTATACAAAAGTGGAAAAGGGGTACACCAGCATTGGTAATGTAAGGATCGTTTATAATACACCACAAAAAGATATGACAGAAAGTTTTTGGTTTGCTGAAACTTTGAAATACTTATACTTGTTGTTTGACGATACAAGGCAATTAATAGACTTGGATAGATGGGTATTCAATTCTGAAGGACATCCATTACCCATATACGAATCATAATCAAGTTTGGTCACAAAATTTCATGTATAAATTTGCACCATTAGAGAAATCTTAAATACCTTTTCAGGCCAGTGAATAGATATCCTGATGTCATACACAGATAAAAAATTAGTCGAATTAATGTACTTTAAAATACGAAATAGATCTTCACTTTAGGCTACAGAATCTTCTAGGGATAGTTCTTAATCATTACATTTTCATAAAAGCATTTTTTGTCCGTTATTCACAGAACTTATGCATCTGCTAGTGATTAACTGTTTCTACTCAATTTTTTACTGATTTCCCAATTCAAAGATGTATTTTCGAATTGATCGTTATAATCTATTTCATGACAAGTAACTTAATAAAAACAATACAGAACATATTCCAGATCACACTTTTGATAGTGTATAAGAATTGTTGAGTACAATATTTAAAAAAAAAGTTGAAAATAATTGTTCTCTTACCTAGCCTGATATACCAAATCCTTTTCTTTTTAAGACAAGTAGAATTACTTCATATATTTACAGAATCATTTAACTGCAACATAATAATACAAATCATCTACATTATTTAGTTAAAAAAGAAAAAAGACAGGAAACTCTGTTACAATATTTAATGAAACAAAAATTTTTTAAGTGATACCTTCAAATAAGAAAAGTTACTTATAGTTTACTCTTAAAAATCCTAGTCAAATTTTTTCTTCCTCCTTCTCTTTTTTTCTTCTTTTTTCTTGTTAACAAATGTGCAATATTCTATTTTTTGCATAATCTAATATTTAGTTCTTCTACTTAGAGTAATTCATTCATAAATATGTATGATACTTGAAAACAAAGATTAACTTATTACTAAGTGATATAAATTGATGATTAGAGCGTTCTATTACTTTTTAGAATTTATTATAGAAATATCTTTATAATAAGATATTCTATACGACACACATGTATATTGTGTACTGAGCAATTTGAATTGTAACTAAAAATTTGTAGTAATCTCAACTCATTATTTTTCATCATAATTTAAGCCTTATTTATTGCACATTTTTTGTATAAAATATTAACAAAAAATTTTACATCACTATTATAGATATTATTGAAATAAACAAGAGCAATCAATAAATTAAGATACTAAGAGATATATCATGAACATATATCATAAAAATATATAGCTGCTTCATTTATAAAAAAGTTATTGAGATAGCACTGAACTATCAACATTTAATGAAGATATTAATGTAGATTTAATTGCGTATTATCAGAATAATTATTTTACATTAAAGAGATGAAACTTTCAATTCTGCTTCTAAATTACAAAAAATTACAAAACATTATGGGATAAAAATTTAAACTATTCACACGTATACATCTCACATGATCTTTGAAATTATGTAAATTATGTAAACTAAACTGGATTTGTTAATGATTCATTTTTACTTGTATATAGAATGTTATACAAAATATGGTATCCTCAAGAAGAAATCTTTTTAAGAAAAATAAAGTTTTCAATTTTTCCATTTAAAAACTTGATTCAATTTTTAGAACCAAGTTAGGATATTATTTTTAGACATGCATACTTGTCCATGCAATATAAAAATTTAGGTAACTTCAATGTTACTAGGCATTTGATAAAATTATCAAAAAGTAGTAATGAACATAAATTTTATCCTTCTAATACATATATATATATATTTGTTTGGCGGTCTCATTCTTCAAGTGTACATACTTTCGATTATGCTGTACAATTCAATGTTTGTTCCACTTTACAACAAGCATAATTCATTTCACAGGGAAAATATAAATAGTAGTAGTAGTAGTAGTGTAGTAGTAGTAGTGGTAGTAGTAGTAGTAATAGTAATAAAACTAATTAAGTCAGCTACATATGTTACACTATTGTGGATTATTAAATTGCACTTTGTGTTACTTTCTATTGTTTAAATATGTTCTACTTGCAAGACAATCGACGATATGTATTCATATTTTTAGTAATGTTTAAAAAATTTTAATGCCATTGAGAAGTAAACTGTATGAATATACATTTCTTATATAAAATACAATTATATATAATTTGTCAAATAATTTTACGATTGCGCTATAATCTTTACAATGAAATAATTTCATTATATCTATGTACCTTAATGTTATATGTTAATGAAATATAATTTGTTATTATAAAAAGTAGAATTTGGAAATTTTATAATAGTTAAATTTCTTACATTTACTTTTTGTCAATTACTTATACAAATAGCAAGTTTGTATAAATATGAGTTTTGTAAAGCCTTTAGAACTGATATTAATTGTGAGACCACAGCAGTGCTTTTCATCTATATAATATCATTTTGGAATATATTTACAAGATATGTCATTTTTATTACTTTTTGTTCAAAATTTGATTATATTGTTTTGGTTTACACGATTATTTTCAAAGTATAACAGGTGTAATTATCAAATTTGTTCATACTCTCTCTTATTTGTATAAATTGCAACTTTTATGTACAATTTTCTCCTTATGTGATACCTTAAGACTTTATAGTATTTATGAATGTAGAATATTATTTTGTAGGATATTGACTTTATTCGAGTAAATTTGTGCTTTTAATCAAATCTCCTACACAATGAAGTTTTAATATTTAAATAAATTTACGGCACTTAAGCAGTCTTTAAGGATAATTAGCATTATGTCTTTCCATTCTCTTTAATTTTATAATGGAACAATATGTATGGGTAACGAACTAGTACATATTCCAATATTATTTATATATACATATGTATATATATATATATATAAAATTAGTGGCATTGCATGATTTTTAAGAAGAAAATACTATAAGTTAATAATCTATTTTTGATACAAACTATTACCTTTTAATGCTTTGTTTGGAATAATGTATAAAGCACTTAAAGACTAATATGATATCACTATGTAAAAATAGGAATGCATGGATAACTATCATGCAGAATTTTTCTATAAGATTAAATTCATTGCTTTCAATTAAGACTTACAGCCAAATAATTTTTCTTTAACATTTACATGACTACATTTGATTAAAAATATAAATTTTATAAATTGGAATGAAATTTAACAGTCTATGAAATATCAGTGATTAAATTCTTATAATTATAAGATACTTGATCAATTTGTTATATTAAAAATGATGCACAAACTTTCCAGATCTAATATATACCTTAACTACAAGATTCCGACTTTTTCCGTTTCATGTACTTCATAAATTTTACAGAATAAATAATTATTTTATAAAAATATTGGATTCTTCAAGTATCATATCAAAATTTTATCATTCCCAAAATATATTCCTAATTCCTATATTTCAGATCTTTCTCTTTTTTTAGTAATATATAGAAAATCCGAGATGAGCATACATTTCTTAAATGCGATATAGACATTTAACAATATTTAGGAATTAATCATTCGATTGGCAGCCTGAATTATTGAAATTCCATCAAAGCTCAATAATTCGATGGGAAAAGAATTCCATATAATTGACATTCTTCTCGTAACCATGTTAAATCGTGAAATGAATATAAAATGATTGCTCAACACGAGAAAAATTCTGGCTGTTAAAGTATTACACACTCGCAACACTGCTGCGTGAAATATATACAATCTACAACGCAGGAGTCGTTTTCGGGTTGAGTGACTGGTTTTGTCGCCTCCGAGTCGATTCCATTCTTCTCAATTTTCGGCTGTGGCTCGGGAACGGGCAGTACGGTCTGCGTGATCGGTACTGCATTCTCAATCATCTCCGTATCGGTGTCGGCATTCGATAATTTATTCGTTACCGGAGTAGTAGGTGTGGTCGGTGTGATCTTACCAGGACGCGCTTCATCTGGTACATCGTAATCTACCAAAGGTATAGAAGTCTGCAGCGGTGGAGGTGAATCATTGGACATGATGACACTGAAACAAAACTTTCTTTAGATATTCTTTTCAATTTCTACTTTAACCTAAATGTTTCATTTTAACTCAGGAATGACACAGTGATTTTACGTCTACAACAGACATATTTTGGTCATTTACATTAAAAATATGTAAACAATTTTGCAAAGATATACTAAAATGTTTTCAAAATATATAGTTCAGTTATAAAGCTCAGATGTTGAAAAGAAGTTAAACAACCTTTTTATCTACAAGTAACCAAAATGAATATCCTGCTAGGGTCATAAAAGACCTCAGTGTGTCATTTCAGGGTTAATTCTACCTAAAATCAAACATTTTTCGATGTAGAAAAAATGTTTCAAATGGAAAAATATAAAATTATTTCGCTTATATTTTCATTTTAATAAAATGATTACGATGTGAGAGAATATGGTATAAATTTTAATTTTGATCAAGCTCATTTGAGTTTGACAAACGACGCTTCCTTAGCGTATGAGACATGAAGACCTAGGACTGATACTCGTGAAAAGTTCTATAGGAAAACTTAAAAGGTGTATACATTAAAGATTTCTGTAAGTTAAATTCAAGTTATACATCGCCCCATTGATGTGGTCAACTGGTGCTCTGTTATTCAGGCTCGTCACGCAGTTGACCCTGGTCTCTTTACTATTCAACTCAAGTTAGTCTTACTTGTGCTTATCGCAATGCACCTAAAAAATCATTATTTAATTCGAAGTACACTGAATACTTGTTTTCTTGAATGAATTGCATCACGATTACTATGTATCTTGCTATTTATTGCGTGACAACAGGATTACTACTACATAGATCTTTACGTATTACTACTATACAATCCGCAATTATACAATCATTAGAGAGAAACTTTACTTTGGGAAATAACCAAAATAAAAAATTAAATATTCGGTACAAAAGTATGTAATAATGATGATAATATGGACAAATACACTAAAGGCATTCTTTCATTTACGTTACAAAGGGTTGCTGTTTTTTTCTCTCTCCCACCCTCTCTTCTCTTTAAGTACTTCATAGAAAGTGTAAAGAAGAGGACACATACCACCTAGCTTTCAAACACGGTTGCATTCTATTCTTTTCTTCAGACGTCAGAGTGGAATAAAAAGATATTTGCTTGGCCATTTTGTGGATATCTCAGATTTCAACTGATTAGAATCATGCCATCTCACGTAAAAATTTGCTGCCTCGAGATTTGTCTTTCGAATCGTTTATCCTTTTCCATCAACGCTGCGAATAGAGCGTCACACCTCTCCTCCTGTTTTATTCCAAGTTCACACATCACTGATCACAGTTTGCGTTATCGATTTTTCGTACATATCAATCGAGCAAAACGAAGAAACTTAAATTTCCCTCCTTTTGGCGTTTAAACATGCGGTATTACGGTGGAGAAAACAAATTAGTATGAAAACATATTAAATTTATTGTTCTATATCGAAAATACTTATGAGATTTTTGATTTAATCCCAAAATAGTATCATTGGATTATAGTTGACCATAGCAATTTATAATAGATTACAAAAATTAAATAATCCAACCCTAAATTGTTATAGTCCTCAATGGTCCAACGACAATAGTTAAGAAATATTAATAAATTATATCTTACTTTTATTATTACTATAAATTAAAAAATAGAAGAAAATTATTGTTAGGAGAATAAAAGCCGCGTAATTGTTCGCATCGAGAACGAAAAAATGAAGATACTGCTGCAAATAAATTTCCGCAGCTAATCAAGACTAATTATATGACAGCAGCTTTTATTGATTAACTACATGCATTGTCTATTGAAATATATTTGCTTAGAATAAAACGGCCGAGCTCCGGTTTATGCATTCACATTTATGCGAAACACGGTGGCTTTCACATGCAAAGTATGAAATTAGAAATTTTGTAATCAAAATTTTTTAACTATTCGACAATAAATTTTCATTTACTATTAAAATTTCATTGAACGAAAAAATAAAAAATCACCTTCATATACGATAACATTACATACCTGATTTACAAGATATAACATTTATTCGCGTTTGAAGGTTTACAAGAACAAAGTTCAAAGTTACAAAGAACATTTTCACAAGAAAAAAGCAGGCACAAAAAGACGTTACATCACGAAAAAAAGCTGACCGTAATGAATAAATAACAGAAATATGGTTTTATTAGCATGTTCAAGACAGACAATCTTACTTCACTTTATAAATTATGTATGTATATATTACTTTTTGAGTCATATAGAAATAATCGATAAAAAGATCGATAGAAAATAGCCGTATCATTTTAATTCTACTTACGATAATTCGATAACATCGATAGTTATCTCGATATTCGAATCACTATTGTTCGTTAAACGGAAAAAGAGTTCATTATAAATATAGTTTCTGTATTAGTGTATAAATTAATTAATCATTTTAATACATTATTTCATCAAACTCTAACAATTAAGCTTAAGAGTAAGGAATAAAGAAAAGGCAGAATTTAATTAAAACCACTTCCCGTAACACATTTACGTAAGTGACAAAAATAACTAGGGAAAACAACTATTTTTAAATTCTACACAATTGAATCGTTAAAATATTTAAAAGAACACCAAATAATGTATATAGCAAACTGTGAACCTTTTTCCTTTTTCTCCCGATGTCATTAATAGGCTGTGCAATGGTGATGTAACCATTACAATCAAAGACAATAGAATAAATAAAGAAATCTATTTCATCTCTATAAAAAATCCAGCATCACAAAAACCACAAAACTTCACATTTATGTCAAGATTCATCTATACATCCACCAGTCACTAGCGCAAACATTGTTTAATAATTGTATTTACTATTTGCATTAGTAAAGTTACTAAAATTTCATTAATATATATTTAGAAAATTATTTGTTGCAAATAAGAAAGAATTTTTTTATAGAAATATCCTGTATGCCGCGTAATACGAAGAGTTCCTGCTACGATCGAGAATCCACGTTGAACTGTTTGATCTTACTCCTAATGCTCTCCCATCCCGCGTGTATAACAGTAGTGTCTCGTTAAGTGGATAGAACTTTGCTTCGTTAGGTGGCTATTTCTATCCCTACCACTTCTTGAGATATCTGGTGTTACGTCTGCCGTATGTGAGTACAATAAACAAATGTGTCAGGTGTCGGTATGTCAGTGTCATTCACTGAAGAAGAGAGAGATACTCGATATTTGCTAGAAACATACATCCCTCGATAACTGGCCAGTTAGCCTTAGCGAAACAGTATTGTGTATATACAGTCAGGTATAAAAGTCTACATTCCATTTTGTATATGTATCCCATTTATTAAAAGAGATTAAAAACGTACCTTTTTTTACAGAGTTTACATCTACATATGATACAAAATGACATAGAATTTATTCGATATTATAATTTTCGTTAATTTGTAAATAAAACTCAATTAATCCAAAGAATTGCTGGAGGTAAAATCTTTGCTATAATATTCAAAATTTAAGGATTGTAGGAGGACTTTCGTGACTGACTGTACTTTTCACGTGGGCCACAGGGACGTATCCTCCAACGAAAACCACCCCTACCTTTAATCTAAGATCGGAAGAATGATTCAGGTATAAAAATTCGAGAGGAACTTTCAGAACATCGTCACAGAATATATGACTGCTCTCTGATAATAAATTATTATAAAATACACGAATTATTGAAAACAAATGCAATTGTAAGAAATTTGGTTAGGTTAACATTGGTTTGCAATATAAGAAATGTAATGATAAATACTTTATGGATATATTATGTTTGATGAAGTATTTCAAATGAAATCTTCTGATACGCGATACGACATAACAATATCTGTAAAGTAAAAGGATCTTATTGGGGACAACTTAAAAAGAATATTCATCGAATGAAAGTTTCATAAAACCGCAGGCGGGATTAGTATCACTTTTCAGAAATTACATAAGCGAAAAATCTATTATTAGAATTACGAATATAAGGAATAAACAAGTCTTAAGAAATTATTCATATACAGATTTCATCAGTCATCATAGTCACATTGAAACTAGTTATTTTTTGTAATATATGTTTACATACAAAATTACCGTAGTACTCCATCAATAAAAAAAGAATTATTTAAATCAAATTAAGTCGATTTATATTTAGTATTATTATTATGCTCAAATATCCCCTAGTAGATTGAATACTTGTTATAATCCCTCAAATTTTCGTAATTGCAATTGGAAGTCAATTATCCCATTACTAACATGAAGGGCAATTCACTTACTGGATTAGTTTTCTCTATAGTTAGCTACAAATGGATGCTAAAATCTCTAATCTTCAATTGAAATTATCTCAGAAACTATAAAATAAAACTAATCAAAATTATCAGCCTTAAAAGAATAAAATTTTTCGAAATGAATAGTATTATGTTCTTAAATTTTGCAAAAGAAAACATATAAGATAACGAGATCGTAATATTATATATAAATATTCTGTACAAATGTTTTTAATAAAATGGGACAATGTAGGGATATTACATATAAATATTCTGTATGAATTATTCTAATAAGTGAGAAAATATAAAAATACATGTAAGTGTTCTGTATGCATTTTGCTAACGAAATATAAGTTTCAAGTAAAATCAATCGAACGGCGAACAAGGAAAGAAACGAGAACTAGAGAATCGAAATTGACCGGAAGAACGAGGGTGAGAAAAGAATGCTTAACCTCGAAATCTGGGAAATCGGCTTTTGCTGAACTTACTCGTAGGAGCCACGCTGTGGCAACGGATTCTTAAAACGCATAACTTCGTGATCAGTAAGATAATTATTGAAACGAACTGGCTCGATTACGCCTGTTTACGTTCACAAATGACCGTACACGGAACCGAAATTACATAGCATCTCGATTTCAACGAGCGGCGAGCACGCAGACACACGAAAGACTGGCAAGAGACAAGCGAAGTATACACTAAAGGGGGAGCAGGTGAGGTAGAGACGAAGCTTGCCGGGTGAACGGCGCACAGTGGGGTACATATTTTGTAAAATCACATTTAATTTAAATAAATTATTATTTTGATATAAAATAATTATAGAGGGCTAGTTTTTAATAAGAAATATAGTTTAACAATATTTTTTACTCGACCTTGCTAATTTTTGTTAGAAAACTATTTTTGCAGTTCTCTGCAAGCTAATATTTCCATTTTCTTTTATTCTGGAAATCATACATGCGTCATATAGTTTAAATTTTGACTTTACATAAAATATTTTATAGCTAAACGCTTAACAAAATGATTTTAAGATCCTGCAACTCTTTTTTACTGATATTTCATACTACAATTCTTGTATCAATTTAATTTCACATGACGCTAGTGGTAAACGAAAAAAAGACGCAAGCAGTTATCGTAAAAAATAGCTGATACAAAAGTAAAAAGCTTGAATAAATATGACACAAACATACTTCTCAAGATTCCATAATCAAAACTTGGCAGTATCATCTAAAAGTTCTCGAGAGTCATTTCAAACTTATGTCATTTCGTAGAAGAGTTAAATGACGAAACTGTTGACTTCAAAGTATTGCATTACTTCAAAAAGTCGTTAATTTGTGATTTTGCAAAAAATGTCAATGAAGCAGAATTAGAAAAGTCGATCGCTAACAAGTCACGCAATAATTGCAAACGCGCGATTAGCAAAATTTTTAATTCTCTCGAACTTTCTTCTTGAACGTGGCATAGATCTTCTATAATTTGTCCATAATTGCGAAAAAAATTATCTGCTTTTATTTTCATTTATCTATTCCATTAATATACAACTAAGATTTATTAGTAACGTTAATCTATTATGATCGAAGCACTAGAGACGAGTATCTTCTAATTATTACGTAATAGAAACATAATAGTTTTATTAAACAAGGTTGTTTACAACGCGGAATACTACTAATGAGTTGCGCACGCAGTAGACTTTTGAATCTATCACTTATCTATCATCTATTATCTATCACAATATACATAATTTCTCTGTTTTTTTTTTTTTTAATAAATATAAATTTTTCATTTCTCTTTACACATTACATGACAGTATAGATTTTCTTTTAGATAATATACTAGTATAATTTAATAACTGAAGATATTTGATTTATGTAGATACAATTTAAAATACAAACGATTGGATACATATTGGTCGAGACCAATGCACCCTTCTTCTTGTTACTATATCCCATTGCTTAATATATTAAAAGGACCGGATGTATTTTTACCATGGGCAACCTTTTCTCTCAGTGTGTGGTTATGAAGTTCCTTTTAACGCTCTGTGAAACTTATTAAAAAAATATTAAAAGGTACTGGAGATAATTATTTAATAAACACAGTAAAGAATATCCTAATCGTTTTCTTTCTTTCTTTCCACTACACATTAATTGTACATAAATATAGTATTTAAAGTGTGAATAGTATTTGTGGATTTTTATAAAAGCGGAGATAATGATATATCAATTTCATTACACTTGTTTGCAAATGTATTGTTCTGCATAAAATATCATTAACCTTTTTAAATCGGTACATATTGAGATTTCACCGAAGCATATTCTCTTCAGTTTGACTTATTCCATCTTTTAATGTACATATAAGCAAGGCAACATAAAACCGGTTTTAAAGCAAGATGGGCACAGAAGAAAAAATTAAACCTTTCGTGTCAATAGCTTTCGAAAAAATTTACTAAACATATTATTAGATAAAACTTAGATAAAATTTCGATCTTGTACAACATGAGTATATACGAATAAATGGTATAATTATTAAATATATCATATGATTAAGAAATTTTCAATCAATTTTTTCAGAAAGTACACTTTTTTAATATACATTGAAAAATGAACATAAAATGTTTATGATTAAATATATTAGTTTTAATCCTTTTTTTCTTTATTAACGTAGTTTGAACCTCTATTAATAGATTATTCTGCAGTGTTTCAATCCTGTATACATATATCTATATATGCACAAAATCTAGTTTTTCTTTGTTTTCATAAAAAATAGAAATTATAGAGACGAAAACGAATGTTTATATTTGAAAGTAGTTTTAACACGTATTACTGGTGCATAGATTGCTCTACATGCTTATTCCGCTTACCTTCAAAGATGACAGATTAAATTACTTCTTTACCTTCGTGGAAGTTACTGGACACCACAAAGAGTCTGACACGAAAAGTTAAGATTTGATGAAATGAACAGAAGGTCAAACACAAACATTCCATACAAATATTTTCATAGTTATTATCCATATTAATTACTACAGCTATATGACATTAATAAATTATGATTACACTAAAGCAGATATGCAAATCATTCTAAATATACACATGAACATTAAAACTCCTCATTTTCCTGTGTCGCTTGATTCGTAACACTCGCACGACCGCCGATCGATCGAATGTTTATTGCAATGTTATTATGCAAACTCTCTAAAATATTATACCGGTGCCATGCTTTGAATAATTTAAATTTGGAACATTATATTGGACATTGAACATTAATATTGAACATTTTTTTATTTCATATGCATTCTGTGCATTTTGCAAGTTTAAATTTTCCGTAAGCCCAATCCGCAGTCTATTGATCATATCCCATTAATATCTTCAAAATATGAGTCATACGTTAATATCTAATAAAGATTAATATGTACAATTACATATATATATTAGCTTTGATCTTAGTTTTATATACAAGTGCCAGAAAGAATTCTTAGATTTATTTCTTACAACTAATCAATCAGAATCTAAAAATTATTCCAAGAATTAATCCAAAAATTAAGAAATATCTGTTAGACATCATATCTCTGAATCCAACAGTAGTATAAACAATAAAAAGTTATAAATAAGTATTTATAAACAGTGTCTTTTGATAAAAATTCAAAATATTTAAAATTATTTAAAATATTCAAAATTATTGTATAAGATAAACGTAATTACGTAAATATTCTAATATACAACGTGTTGGGTATACAGAGACACAGCAGTAACATGAACGGCTGTCCACGTTACTATTTCAACGAAGGTGATACGAATGTTAATGACATGATAACGTTACGATACCACAAGGCAAAATCAAAAACTGACATACTATTTCCTTAATCACTTTTTTGTAACAATAAAGTATTTACCTGTCAGATGTGCAAGGAATTTCTTCCGCGTAAACATCAGCACGCGTGGTTATCGTCCCGTTTCTCATCGTACCCTAGTTGTCACATGACAGAAAAAGGAAGTCGGTGTTGATCTTGAAAGTCAGTTGTCGTTGACGCCTCGACGATTCCTCATTGCATTCGTCTCATGAAATCATCTCTTTGCTTTGGCTTATTGGATCATGCATAAATATTCGGTTCTGATTACGCGTTCGATATTCAAGGCTCTCGCATGCATTCATTATCACTTTCCCGTCCTACAATTTTTCAATTGTCACAACATTTTCATATATTTCTTTTTTCACTTCAGTTATGTTTCATCGTAATGTATCTTGTTTCAAACATCAAGTCACGTACAAAGATGCTAATTTGTAAATTGTATTTAATTATCGTAATTGCATTTAATTATATAACATAGATCGTTCTAAAAATGAGGAAGATATATTTTAAAATTAAAAAAAAGAAAAAGATAAAAGAATTATCGTTATGAAAGCTATAATTCAAAGTTATTTCACTGTTGTATCCCAAAATATTAATGCAGAATGACAATGCACGAAGCGAACCCAACCCCACCTATCACTTCGATGGCTCGAAACCGACTAATGGCTTAATGCCCAATGGCAAATGTTCTATACTGTAGTCTTATTGAAGGACCACCATAATCAGTTTAAAAGAGTAGAAACTTGATGGGCTATTTAGTATCACGTAAGAAACAATTCAGATATTAACCAATAATATTCGCTTTTACCTTGCGAAACAAAACTTTGAAAGAAAAGCTAAATAGTAATATAAAGAAGGAGAATGAGATCTTGTAAAGTGAAAATAGAAATCCAAATATAGAAAATATACTGAATAAAAATGAGGATCTTTTCACTAATAAAAATTTTTTATAAATAGATATTTTCTAAATCTAAAAGCAGTGATTTTACTACACAACTTTCAACGATAAATTTAAGAATGATAATATTTATGTTTTTGCGACAATATTAGTAAATTAGTGGACTCTTTTTAATGTTCAAATCTTACCCTTTAAAGGGTAAAATTAGAAATATCGAATCATTAAAACGAAGATTTTATCGATTGCTGCGCATGCGTAAGAAGCATTACAGTATCGTTACTTCTTGTGATTACGTCGTTTGTGGCTAAAAAACCGCTTTCATTTACTTCACGTCTTTTGATTGGAGTCAAATTTTATAACTTACTGGCATCTTGTGTTTTTTTGTATTTAGACAATTATTATTGTTAGTAGAGCTTCGTAGTAAAAAAGAAGAAGGAATCTAAGAGAAAGTTAATCATGGGCCGCTATAGGAGGTAAAGTATACACGCATGTAGATATGTGGAAATATATGTTATCAATATGCTCAATGTTCAGCGTTAATAATCGCATATTCGAAATGAATACACTTGAACTGCAACTGTTTATGCATTAAAGTAGAATAGAATTATATTCAAAATAAGAAGTAGGAAGCAAAAAATAACTATTAAAGAATCCTATGACATGATATTTTTGCAACAATTGTAACCTTCTCCGTATTTTCAGGGTAAGCTTAGAAGAAATTTGAATTTCTAAAATGCATCGGAAAATTAAGATTTTCTGTCATGGATTTTATATATTTCAAAAGCAGTATATAGCTTATAAGATAATTGAAAAATACAAATATTTTTATTTTTATTTTTATAAATCGAATTAAGTCTTTTGCTTGGAAAATGAATTTTATGACATAGAAATAGTAAGATTTATACTTGAGTATTAATAACACTTGTGTATTTCATTTTTTAGTCGTAGTCGTGACAGAGATAGGAGGCGTAGATCTCGCAGCAGATCTCGTAGCAGATCACCAAGAGATAGAAGAAATTGGGGCAGTAGTGGAGGTAGAGATCGGGGTGGTGGTAGAAACAGCCGTGGTCAACCTGGAGCAAATTTAAGAAAACCTAGATGGGATTTAAGTCGATTGGAACCTTTCAAAAAAGATTTTTATGTACCACATGAGGCAGTTCAAAATCGTGATTTACGTATAGTTGAACAGTACAGAAGCGAAAAAGAAATCACTCTAAAGGGGAAAAATATACCTAATCCTGTATTCACATTTGAAGAAACAGGTTTTCCAGACTATGTTCTAAAGGAGATAAAGTAAGCATTTTCTTCAGGTAATAATTTTGTTCAAGACAAAAATGCTCCAAATGTATTAGTAGCTATCTAGTGCAAATATTTTACAATGGTGATATTAGAATTTGTTTCTTAAGTTTAGAACAAGTATCCAGTATGTGATGATATGTTGTACATTGTCAAGAATGCTATCAGAACTTAAAACTTGCTTATTCTGGAAACTTTACTTTCATCAAATCAAGTAAGAATGGAGCTGAAATTGTTAGGACTTTAAGATAATAAAAAAAAAATACTAAAGACCTAAAATTAGTTAAAATGATTAAAATAGCTACTGAAAATTTTGAATTAAGATATCACGTATTACGGAATGTGAGCCATTGATATAACAGATTATAATAGAGATGTTGTTATTTATAATTTTCAGGCGACAAGGTTTTACTGAACCCACGTCAATACAAGCACAGGGATGGCCAATTGCTTTAAGTGGAAGAGACATGGTAGGAATTGCATCAACAGGTTCTGGAAAAACATTATCTTATATACTCCCAGCAATTGTCCACATTAATAGTCAACCTAAGTTAGGACGAAAGGATGGACCTATTGCTTTAGTGCTAGCTCCAACGCGAGAGCTTGCACAGCAAATTCAGCAAGTTGCTGATGATTTTGGTCATTCCTCTGGTATTAGAAACACTTGTCTATATGGTGGAGCCCCGAAAGGTGCACAGGCCAGAGATTTAGATGGTGGGGTAGAGATTGTCATAGCTACACCTGGTAGATTATTAGACTTTCTTGAATCAGGGCGTACAAATTTAAAAAGGTGTACCTATTTAGTATTGGATGAAGCAGATAGAATGTTAGATATGGGATTTGAACCTCAAATTAGAAAGATCATAGAACAAATTAGGCCAGATAGACAGACATTAATGTGGTCAGCTACATGGCCCAAGGAAGTAAAAAATTTAGCTGAAGATTTTTTAAAAGATTATGCTCAAATTAATGTTGGATCCCTACAGTTAGCTGCAAATCATAATATATTACAAATTATTGATGTATGTCAAGACTATGAAAAAGAAAATAAGTAAGAAATTAAGCATATCTATAAAGCTCTTGGAAAGCTCAATGAGATTTTATTATTAATTTTATTTTCAATTATAGATTAAGCACACTTTTAAAAGAAATAATGGCGGAAAGTGAAAACAAAACTATAGTATTTATTGAGACAAAACGCAGAGTGGATGAAATAACGAGAAAAATGAAGAGAGATGGGTGGCCAGCTGTTTGTATACATGGTGACAAGACACAGCAAGAAAGGGATTGGGTTTTACAAGGTGAACATTGTTAATTGGATACTTACAATGTTTTGAAGTATAGTTGAAACTAAATTTTAGGTTTAATTTTTAGATTTTAGATCAGGAAAAGCGCCAATTCTTGTCGCAACAGATGTTGCTGCTCGTGGTCTTGGTAAGTAAACAATTGTTATTATGATATAATAAAATATCAAGTGTCATTGATCATTTTCCTTTGATATGGAGAATGAATTGCTCTAAATCACATTTCTACCAGTGAGCTTAATAATTACTGCAGTATATGAGATATCTTGTTCTGACGTAATATTAAAAATATAATTACTAAATGGAGAATATGATAAACTTGTTAATTGGAATTAAGAAAATTACCCTAAATAAAATGAGGATCTACTTTTTATCATTTTTCAGTTTTTTGATATTAATACAGATGACTTTCATGTAATCAGAACAAGGTTTCATTGATTTTTTGAACCACTTTATGACTGAAAAGAAAATAACTATAAATTTTTTCATTAAAATATTGATAAGTAAAAGTTAATGAAAATTGTAGAAATTTTTCAAAATTTTAGATATTAAAAAATTTTATTTTGTGAAAATAAATTAAAATTATAGATAATAGATACGTAGTGTTTTAAATGCATAACGTGGTTCATTCAGCATTTCTAATATTTGTGTTTATTTTGCTTCCTCACTTTTTGCTAAAGGTAATAATTTTTAAATAATACATGAGAGAAAGGTAGTAAAAACAAGTTGCAATTGATTTATAAAGGCAAGCTCTTGATTTATAAAGGTACAGAAGCAATTGATCTAGTTAAAGAGAAAGCATATGAATTCTAAAGTCAGAAACAAATACTTGTACAGTTCATAGTGGAGATGTAAGGTGTTACTTTCTTAAAGAATTGAATAACTTCATAAAGTGCTGATGCACCATTTTATATTACTATATTTGTAACGTAATTATAACTTGAACTTAAGGTCAATCTAATAAAAATGTTCTATGCTTGCCGTAAGTCACAGATGATCAAATAGAAGTTTAGAGATATTCTTTCCCATAAAATCGCCTTCATTGAGATTATCAAAATTCTGTTAATAATGGTTGATAAAAAGAGATAGAACAAAAAATTCAGAAATAAAATGAAATACTGTAATACAAAATTCATATTGAACATAGGAAGATAATAAGACAAACATGTACCTAACGCGGTTGGATCTTTGTTTGTATTGCAGAGGCACATTGCGCGCAGACCTACGCCGGGTAATGCAAAGCAAATTGGGGGTGCCCGCCGCCTGTTTGTTCGGTGGTGCACTAGTTTGCATTGTCTGCGCTGGCTGCGACGCGTGCCTCTATACGTCAATTCCGTGAAAGGCCAGTCCGGGCCAAATCGGGGTCTACTTTACCTCCTACATACTGGATATCAGTTCTACGCTACGCTGTACGCCATCTGGGCTGGCCAAGTCGTTGTTGCCAGAATAGAATCCCCTGCGCTGGCCGCTCAAGCTAATCAGACCCAACAACGGTCCAATGAGGCGGTGGCATGGTAGCTGATGCCAGAGCCTCTAAGTGTGCCCTGTAGCAACAGAATGGCGGAGGCTGTAGCTGGAGCGAGCGCAAACAGCCAGGCCCTGCCCGTACGTTGCTAGCGACACTCACCCATTGCCTAATTTTAGTATAACAGTAATCTTAAATTAATTGCTATATATATATAGCTGTATAAGCCACCCAGAAAAAAGGTAATTTGACTGTATTAACATTCCCATTCAATGAAATCTCAGATAATTTTTTATTAAAGAGAAACTTCGCTCGATATCTAAATGTTGCGTGATTGTTTATTTGGAAGATATAATTGCCTAATTGTGTAGCTCAATTAAAAATTGTAATTGTATTTGAATTATGTATATATCTGAAAATTTATCAAAAAAATTCCGTTAATGTCTTCTAAATTAAGAATTGCCCAACATTTCATTTAATCAAAAATGTCTTAGATTTCCCCCAAAAGATGTAGTACAGTTCAAATGCATTTATCTGGGGGTCTCAATATGTACACTTTTTGCATATACATATGTAACAAAATGTTTTGTAAAATCTGACATACTGAAGTGTATGAGAAGTTCTTGAATAAAAAACAAGATAATTCTTGATATCTTCTTGTGATCATCATTTGCCAACTTTATATAATACAATAAAATTCTCAAATATTATTTTATACATAAAATTATCTTCTATATATACATTATGTGGAAATTCAAAAAGTTGTTGATTAATGGTCACACAATACTGCCAAGAACTGCCTTGTTCTTTTTCAGTTCAAGAATTTTGAATATTTTATAAAACATTCTATATGTGTATGTATATATATTTATGTATATTTCTATATACATACACACATGTATCACTTTTACATCCATTTGAATTTACATTTCCTTTATCTTCCTGAATCCTTTATGATAACTATATCATTACATATTCACATTATACTAACTATCATATCAAATAAGGTTCTATGTATATCAATTCTGGTTTCTTTTTACTTAAATATTTATATTATTTTTCAATTATGTATACAAATTAATAATATTTGTATGTATTTCAAATTAAATATATCTTTATGAAATTGAAATATTACTTTTTTGATAGAAATGTATATTAAAATAAATATTATTTTTGTTAAAGAAGGGAACCAGAATTGTTTTCGCGCGGAAATTTATTTCAGCACTTTATACTTTAGTTAAAACGCTCTCTAAAGACATAGTATTCTTTTTTGTTCCTTTGATCTTTATTTCATTTTATTATTTGAACGAAGTTAAGAACAAAAGCAAATATTTGTTCTTAAGAAATCTTTAAATGATACGTTTCATAAGATTTTTTATATGCGTGTGTTTCCTTTTCTTTATATATATACATATTAAAACTTGCTTACAATACATATAGTCATAAATTTATAAGACACTCTTAGTTGAGGTGACATAGGTGAATGACTGTAGTACTACCTTTTGGAGAGCGTATTTTAATCTAAATATTTATTTAAAATAAGTGATTGAGATATTTAATACGATATTTTATATACGTCTTGCCATACTACTATCTTAACTGACGTCTGTCTGGGAGGCGGATGCTTTTGGTGATTAACAGCTAATACATAATGCTTTATTTCAGACGTTGAAGACGTCAAGTTTGTCATCAATTTTGACTATCCCTCCTGTTCGGAAGATTACGTTCATCGAATCGGTCGAACAGGTCGTCGGCAGAAAACTGGTACAGCATATACCTTTTTTACACCTAATAATTCGAATAAGGCTAACGACCTAATCCAGGTATTAAAAGAAGCGAACCAAGTTATCAATCCGAAATTACTTGAACTTGCCGATAGTAAGAGTGGTGGATATGGCAGGCATAGAGGTACTCTTATATATCTTTTACCTATTAAAATAATCTCTTCTATCTATCATTTATTCTAGCTTTTTGTACTTCAAAAATCTCCTGTTACCTTGAATATGATAAAATACTTAATTTCTTTCATTTAATATTTCCAGTTTCTTAGTATATTTGTAGTAGTTTCTACGTATTCAGAAAACATTAATTAATTAAGTGGATATTTTTAGGCGGAAGAAATAGATGGCGGTCTCGAGGTGGCCGAAACGGAAAAGATCGTAGTTACTCGAGAAGTAGAAGTCGAAGTCACAGTAGGGAACATAACGGTCGTGGTAATCGTCGCAGTTACAGTCGGAGTTATTCTCGAAGTCGTAGCCCTGTTAGCAATCGTACAGGTAAGTAACGGTATGTTCACACCATGCTAAAGCATTTAATTATACTTCAGTGATATCTGTGAAACAGTTTCCCCAATTTTATATTATGTAAAATGACTTGTACGTTTACAGAAGTGATTGGTAAGAGCTACTGGAGTAGCGAGAGATGATCTTCCACGGGCAGTTAAAGACAAAACCAATTGCATATAATTAATGTTTTTTTACGTCTCTTTTGATGTACCCACTTGATACATGTCATATAAACCATAATATTGGTGTTCCACTAACGTAAACATCTAACTTTTTACGGATAATCCTTGTGCATTACAATAGATTATTTTAGAAATACAAGATGAGTGTTTTCAACGAACGAGTATATGCTCTTATATATATAAAATAAAATAATAATAAAATATAATAAAATTATGTTAAACACTTTTTAAAATATGTTGATTTTAAAAAGCTTCATGATAAACCATCTAATCTATTGAAATCAAAAGGGTTCTCGAGTAAGGTTATCGTTTCAAAATGCAAATATCGATATCGATCTTATTTTACGTCCTGAATTTCAACTATAATAGATAAACATAGACTAAGAATGTGGAGTTATTATATTCACATACATATTGTATCACGTGCATATTTTATAATGAATGTTGCAACATTCGACAACACTAGTTAAATGAAGTAAACGACAATGTGAGTTTAGCTAAATGGAAGATTCTATAAAGCTAATAGCTCGGTAATTAATTGTAGATGCGACTAATGTTTGTCAACTATTAATTTGTAACACGTACTCGTGCATTTAAAACTGATGAAATAATGTACAGTATTTAATAAAAATGTAATAAATACACTTTATTAACTATTTGAAAATTTATTCGTTAACTTTCTCTCATTCTTCCCTACTCTTCAAAAGGAAAGATACAAAAATGAACAAAATATTGTATTAGATTAGTTCTTTGAATATTACAAATTCCTGTCTAAAAGGAAATCCTAAATGTTCCATTTCTGCTCAATCATCGCCAAACAAATGTCTATTGAAGGATCTCTTCATCATTCTGACTGTGAACTGATTGGATCCTATATGAGTGAAGCTTGTCTATAACACCATTATATTGGCTAGTACCCTACATTTCTTATATCATCAAACAGAAAGTCAGAAAAAGTTGTCTTCGCCAAGCAATCTTCATTTAAATATTGACATAAAACCGCACGATATTAAAACAGAAGTCATTTATCAACTTATTACCACAGAAAGAGTATACAAGGTATTCTGATATTCCTCGTAACTCAAGCACACGTGTCTTTTTTTCGTTATAGATTTTAATGTTTATAAATCCTATGATAAACCACAACCAGTCGTAGAAATATGAAAATTTATGCAATAATATTCTTTAAACGACCAATAGAGAAAGAAACAAGCTGCAATCCCGAGTGAAAAGCAGCAAAGATTTATGAATGAACTGTAATACAGGTGGATGGGTCGATAGAGCGGCCCCCCGCAAGATCGCACGGCAAGGGCGTAGTAATCGATAGAGTGAGGGTGAAAAGGGATAGAAGCCGGTTCGAAGCAGACGAAGAGCAGCGGAGGCCGTGGAGGGCAGAGTCCATTCAGTAGAAGCAGCAAGGCTGCTATTGATTGCGTGGGTAGTTAGAGGAGAGATGAGTTACCCCCACTTTCGGTCATTCAGCAGCCGCACTGCTGTGACACGGGGTTAGCAGAGGGGAAGGGCCTTGAAAGATCGAGGGGAAAGGTAGAGTGAAGAAGAGGGAACGGTAGCCCGATTACTGGAATGCCGTGGGTGGCTAACAAGAGAGGGGGTTTCACCCCTGTCTTCGATTATACGCACGAATGTAGGCACAACCACTTTGCCCTAAAATTGACATTTACCCCTGTGCTTTTCCAAAAATTCATGCTTTACACGTTTTACGTAAACTCGTGTCTTTCTGCCACCTCCTTCTCGTAATCTTTATTTCGAAAAATTGATGAATCACGTCAACAACTTAAGTACCTACAAAGTTTGAAATTTACTGCTCTGAAAAAAATTGCGGAAATTTCGAAGTTTAATTGTGCCAGCCAAGAAGTCTGTTAATTTGACGTTCGATACTTGTATCAAAGAGTACTGTTGACGTCGTTAGAAGACTAAAAAGGCATTGTTTTGCGTTGATTATTCCATCCCGATAAGACTAGCTCTTCTGGGACAATAATGGTTCTTCATCGAGATATGAAGAAATGAGCGGTGTCGGTGGAGAAATATCGCTAAGTTTCTTTGTCTTCTAGCTTCATTCAATTCTAGATCTTGTTATGTCGTGTAATGAAAAATATATCTATGTGAAAGATAGCGAGGTGTTCATTTCAGTGGAATAGGTATGCGTGTTATATGTATACGCATACCTAGTACTGAAGTATTAAGGAGTTTCATCGTACACTAGTCAGCCACGAAAGTCTCTAAGCCTAAAATCATTTTAATTAGTTTCACAAATCTAATAAATAAAATTTTTGATCTTAATTAAAATATTTCTGTTTTACATAAATTTAGATATATTTATGAATTTATTGTTAAAATCAGAATTTCAAAGGTGAAAAAATTATAAATGAAAGAAATAGAAAAATAAGATATTGATCTTTCATTTAGTTTATCCGAAAGAACATTGGAAAGAGTTCAATGTTAATTTTTTGGTAAATTCGATAGTTCAGTGACGCAAGTACTTCTCATTTAGATCGAGGATACGGGCTACAACGATTTTAAGTCCCAGGGAGAAACTTGTTGCGCAGGCGGACCGGAACTTAGCGTAAGCTTATTCGTGATCTACCACCCTAGCCGTACGACATCATAACCCTCAGGTCTGGAAGACTTACTGGCTCTAACAGAGGCATAAGAAATTCAAAGACAATATATATAATGTACCGAAATTAATTTTACCTAGCTATGATATTGAACAATATCATATTCATGGTATTCAATGGATCATGGAATGAAAGAAAAAAGAATGAAGTCAAGAAGATACGATACAAAAGTAATCTCCAAAAAACAAAAAATAAATGCTATAGCTCTTCTATAACCATTAGCATGAATACAGTTCATTTTATATTATTAATTTTATTATGTTCAACAAATATAACGTCAAAAGATTAACTTCAAGAAATTGTAGTCTATAGGAAGGAGGATAAAATTACGCATATCTAAAATAGAGAAATATAGGAGATACTAAGGGAATTCTTAGAAAAGAACTTTTAGAAACAGCCAAACGTCCTGACGAAAAGCTCCTTTTGGAGTATGAAGAAGAGAATAGAGAGAAGAAGGAAGAGAGAAAAGAGAGAGGGGGCTCGACAGAGCCCGCGTAGAGGGGCTTGAAACGAACGAAGGGGTGTGCTGTGGAAGAGGGGGCAGCAAAGGAAGGCGAATAGTTGCCTCGATGATACCACCTCTCTCAGTTGCTCCTCGGTTTCCGGACTGCGTGGACTAGCAGGTTAGTGAATCCGATTCTCGTTCATTCACCAGTTTCTCTTCGTTCCACTCTTGACCTCCTTCCTTCCTTGGCACTCTCTGTTCCTCTCTCTCTCTCTCTCTCTTTCTCTCTCTCTCCCTCACCCTCGTTTTCCACCCCGTGTGTCCGCTGGTTCCATTCATGCGACTCGTTCTTTGCTCGCTCTCTCGTTCGCTGCTCTCCTTGATTTATCGAAGTTGCCAGTGAAAAACGTTCTTCCTTCGTAGCTCCACTACTCGACCACCGATATCCTGTCAACGTGTATTAACGATCAATGTTACAGGTATATTTTCACAGTCTTCTTTCTTCATTTTTCACTTGATTTTTTACTGAGAACAAATTATATTTTAAGGGATGAAAAAACAGCTTCTATCGAATTTTTAATAAGCAGTAGGTGAAACTTATTACTTTACATATATTTTCCTCTTTTATTAGGCACTTTGTAAATTCTTTGGCTTCTGATTTATTTTAAGTTTCTCTGAAGCAAAGAGCTTTTGCCAGAGTGGAATTAGATTTTTCAGACTTTCTATGTTAATTGTAGAATGAGACGGAGGAGGTAATTTTTCATATTTTGCTCAGCCACGTTTGAAATATAATTTGTCATGGGAGAAACGATGAGCAGGGAGGATATATTCGAGAAACAGCTGTTAGATCTGGTAACGAAAAGCAGCTACGCGATCAGTAATCCTTTTCCTGAGAAAAGAAAAAAATATGTATATAATATACTAATAGTTTCAATGAAAATATATTTTTTGTTACGTACATACTTTTTAAAATTTGAGGAGAAAATATACCCACGAAATATGTAAAAGGTAATCATTTTCTATTTGTTTAAGTTAGTTCCTTTTTTAGTTTGCTTTTCTTACAGCTTTTTACCGTGTAGTTATTAATGTTTCACTTGAATGATTCAATTGTCATATCCTTTAGTTTGAGTTTTTCATAGCATTTATGATGTGTATACCGAAAATATAAGAAAGAACTGAGTGTGTGAAAAATGATGAAAACTGGTTAAAAATTGTTCAAGTTCTTCTTTTCCTTATATTAAGAATGGGTATTAAATCTAAATATTCTGTTGAATGTCTTCATCTAATCGAGGAGTCAATTGTTCTAGATAGCAATTAATTACATACATTTTTATATTTTATACAAATTATATCTTTATATATATTTTGTACCTCACAACCGAAGTCGAGAAACAGAATACGAGAAGAAACAGCTATTCTGAATTATAGAATAATATCATTCAGATTGTTGCCACTATACATTAAATTGTACAACTGATTAAAGACACAGATGTAAGATTTATGTTAAAGAAAGAGGAAGCAGCCATAATAATCAGATGACGTAAAGTATCCAATTCCATCGAAAAACAGTTACTGGCTTCATTAAGTAATAATTAATAATAGTAATAATAATAATAATAACAGCAATGTAAAGAACGAAATAAATTGACAATATATAATAAAAATAATAGTAAAGAATACCAGTGTATAAGGAGCTATCCACTTCATAAAGAATTATAGAAAACCCCACGTAAATATAATAAAAAAAGATATACATATAGGTACATATATTTAATCTTTTGACTAATACTAATCTTGCATCTATGTATATTAAAATTAAATTTTACGGTTTTCAATAAATGTTTTAGTATTCATTGTGACTTTTTCCGAGGATTATCTTTTAAAGTCGAAATTGTTAGTTTTTAAAAGAAATCATAGAGTATTGCTTCAATAGTCAAGCGAGATTAAATTCGGAGAAATAAAGACTGATCCGAGCAGTTGATCTCTCTCCAGTATTCAATTAACGAGTTAAAGCAAGAATACACCATTCTTAATAGAAATTCCATAGCACGAGTGTTGGGAATGATTAAATTTTATGTTGCGCCATACACAAAAAGGAACTCGTAATTGGATAACTATTATCCATTAATCCGAGAAAGTTTAGTAATTCAGTTACTAATGGAAATTAAATTAATTTTGGGAATCCAATACATTCCGGTTGGATGCTATTTCAACATCAATATTAAGATAAATCAATTTCCGCTCATGATCAAATAATATATCAAAAATTACTTTAAAAAAATCTGTTGCAAAATTTCTTTACTTCTCTTCAAGAACTTTCTTCAATTTCTTCAAATCTATTGCAAGGTTTGTTCACAAATATACATATTTAATACAGGACTTATTCTTTTGAAAGAAAAGAGATTTGTTTAATACTATATTATATAATTTTTCTGTTTCCATTAATTTCTAAATTTTCCTTTTACATCATAAATATATCTTAATCGCTATCACGCTAATTATCTAATCCAACTAAATTAATTTGTTTCCATCTAAAATTTGATAATCTATTTGATCAGTTGGAATACTTGATAATAAAAAGAATAGAACAAATAAAAAGAAATATTGTTTAAAAAGAGCATCTTAATGTTTCTCAAACACCTCATATGAAAAAGAAACCCGAAGATTATATTCCTCTCATATACTAATTTACAATTTACTCGTAATCCCGATAAGAATTATAATCTTTCTCGATACCAATAAGAAGTTTTGTTGTATAGATAATAGTACATAAAAAGAAATCACCTTTTCTGTTATTTTGAATTGAATTTTGGATCTGAACTTGGACATTTTATTCCCTAGAAAATGCGTACTGTGGCTGTATGGACCGCTTTTGTATTAGCGTACTCAAGCAGCCCGTTCGTGGCCGGTATACGATACATCGATCCGATCTCGCCGCAATCAGGGAACACCGGCATCGCCGAGAAGCGCGTTGACCTGACTGAGCCGACATGCGAGGAATTGAGGGCAATGTGGAGGTACACCAAGCGACAAAGCAGGGCTGCTAAAACCACTACCGGATACTCTCTTTATCCTGATCCATTTTCGTACAACGTCTGGAAGTCTTATCCCGAACGCCCCAAGTCCCTTCACACCCACCGTGGTAAGACGATTTTACAAGAGTTGTGTATAGCATTATGTCCACTCATCCTGCTGTTTACATTATCTAAAAAAAGGTATAACGAAATCTTGTTAATAAGAAAATTACAGAAAAACGATTATAAACAAAAAAAAATGCAAAATATTTACTACAAAAAATTTTATATACAAATATCATTAAATAAACGTATTGTAAAGGTAAGCATAAAATGAGATAGATTCAATAGGGTATATTTGAACTTTAAAAAGAGAGGTATTTCGGGTTTTTATTTTAATTAAGACAGTTTGCAGTGGATGAATGGAATTTGATATATTTGCGTAGCTTTCTCTATGCGGAACAGGGTTGTAAAAAAGTTAATTTTATTGTAAACCGAATGAGAAAAATTAAATTGATAAATACTTGCTTTTTATTTTTTTTTTTTTTTTTTTGTTTTCATTAAACTATTGTAATATTATGTTTTATTTTATTTACCGTTATATTCATTCTAAGACGGGGAAGTTAAATGATTTTGAAGTTACATGTTAATTTGTTACCGTATGGTTTGCTCGCTTAATTAAGGCCTAGCACTGTGTAGTTCACAATAAAGGCCAAACATAAGCAAAGAAGTAAAATAATCGAATTATTGATGCCTGCCTATATATTACCTTGAGTGCTCTCTGACTTAAACTTGCTGCAGAAAATTTATAATAAAATACGAAGACCTAACTTTATAAAGAACTAAAATAAGAAATACCACTTATTATACAAGAAATATTCGAACGATTTAAAGTTAGACTATTCAGAAAGGTAATAGAGTTATTTCCTCTTAATACTTGTAACATTTACAAAAATTATTTTCAAATGTTTGTTTACCATTTAAATAATTCGATAGATAAATAAAATCAGATTTATGTTATCATACCGAATAATACAGAATAATGTCTGACTTGTCCTCTACTGAGACTACTACAGTTCAAAGTGATCAAAGGGGCGTCTATGTTGAAGCAACAGTTACAAAGAAAATGTCCAATAGATGAAAATAAATTAATAAGGAAGTATACGATATTTAGAACTTTTAATCCCATTACAGAGGTTTAGTTTTAATAAAAGTATTTTAAATTTATGAAACATTTTTCTCATTTTGGTAAAGTTATACCTAGAACGAAATCCTTTTATTACTGAATATTATAATCTTTTATTAAATATTGTCTATTCTACCTGGCAATAATGTGCAGGAAGGCTCGCGGGAAGAGCACGTAACCGTGCAGGAAGTAGTGCTCCAATTTATGGGAGGATGGTACATAAAGCACCAGCAGGCAGCAGATTAAGAAATGGAATGCGACCTCCAGCACGGCCTTTTGACAAACTCCCGCGACTTTTCGGAACAATCAATTCGTATCCGTCGAATCGACATCCAAACATGAAATACCGTACGATTGTTGGTTCCCCTCAGGTCCCTCAGGCGGGCAGTTTTCAGCATTTGAAGGAATTACTCCGCGCTGAACGAGCTCGTGAACTACAGGTTAATAACAGAGTTGAGTCAAATATACTTAAATGTTTGCTAACCGAGTGAATTGCAAAATTAATGATTTCTATTTTGGAAAAATTAATAACATGAAATTGGGAAATACAATTTTTTGTATCTTTCTAACAATTTTCTAGGAAAAGATTTCTGAAAAATAATATAATATTACCAAACGATTGGCAATATACTAATTATTCATAACATATTGTTTAAACCGATACTTCAAACTTAGTGACAATGAAAATATCTCATAAATTTACCAAGTTTGTTACTCGTCTCCAGATTATTTCAAACATTAAAATAATAAAAATTATTATTTTTTTAAATAAGAAATATTTTTCTATGATTTTCTTTTTCTTTTACTAAATTAAACATTTTAGGAACAACATAAAGCTGAAAAACTCGCAGAAAAGACATTTACCTTCAAGGATACCGTTGACAACGAGCACCCTTTTCATATGCAATCTCGGAAGCAATTTCCGAAGCCGACACTGCGAATGCCGACGAAAATTAATTATGAATTCGGTCAAGGTCGACATACATCGAACGTGCCAAATATTGGTCAGGCTTGGACGGTGAGTAACAAATGGTAATGGAATCATTCCATTCATTAAATTTAATAGAGAAACAGAAAAAATAATGTTTCTCTAATATTCATAATTAATAATGTATTAATGAACATACTTAATTCATATTTTTCTTTTTCATTTCCGTTAATTTTATGTCTCCTCCTTAATTTTATGCATAGCACGCTCTAAACGCTTTAAATTACTAAACACTCTAGTAGCTTCGTTTCAAACCTATAACAACTCAATGAAATTCCGGCTTTAAATAAATGAAATCTCGCTCTACATTTTTATATCGATAATGATGTCCTTATACTGCGGATCTTTATGTAGTTTCATATTTTTGTGAATATAAATAAAAAATAGAACTTAAATAAGGATTTATTTCAAATATTAGAACGAATACTTAAAATATTTTCTATGATTTTGTATATTATATGAATTCTGTACATTTTTGCATCTCTTAATTTTTTAATAGCATAAATATCCTTAGTCTAGCTATCATATTGTACGTAAA
This sequence comes from Bombus pyrosoma, assembly GCF_014825855.1. Taxonomy (NCBI): domain Eukaryota; kingdom Metazoa; phylum Arthropoda; class Insecta; order Hymenoptera; family Apidae; genus Bombus; species Bombus pyrosoma. The sequence goes on from NC_057783.1 coordinate 6,790,142, forward strand.
TGGATCATAACAATTACCTTTTGCAGAGGAGCAGTCCTCAGTCTCGTGAATACTTGTTGCGTTAGTATCTCGACGGACTACCGACATCTCCAACACGAAGAAGCTATCTTAATGATCAACGTATTAATTCCTTGAATACGTTCGCACGCGACAAGATGCAAAAGATTCGTATTTGCTTTCTTGGCAATCTTCGATACCCCAAAATTTTCGTAAGCCAAATCCTTGCGTTGATAGCAGTGAGTATCGTCCCACGAAAGGGCTTTTCATTTTCGTTCTTCCTCCTCCGTTGTTATCGAAAATTGTTCTTAAGGATTTCATTGTCTTGCATTGAAATCTCGGACCTCGATCTCCGCGTTATCTCGATTCAATCAACGTGTGTTACCTAATAAATGTAAGTCAATAAATGGAACGAATCGATGGAAAGTCGTGACCGGAAGGAAAGAAGTTTCGATATGTGGCAACGCTACAAAATGTATATTTTCTTAATTCGTTTAAACTCGCACAGATTTAATTACGCGGACGTACCCGCTGCCTGTGTAGAATCTTCCAAATATATAAATTTAATACTATTTCTGAAAATATGGCTGCAGCGGCAACGTAATCGTACCTTTGTGCCGCTGAGCGGAGAAAACACGAGCAAAATGTTGCATTTTCGTTTTTTTTCAATTATACTAATATTAGTTATTAGTACTTTTAATTATGCCAATATTAGTGATGCCATAATATATAAATACTATACTAATATTATTTTTCGCAAATTGATTGAAGATTTCAAACGAGAAAGAATAATGTTATAGCTTATTTAGTAATTACTGTTTTATCTAGCTATATGATTTTATGACAATAAACTGGTCCTACTGGTTCCTATAGTAGACTCTATTCTTAACGTGGTTAGTCTAAAAAATATTTAGACACTTTTAAATAAGAAAATTCTCTTTTATTTTATTTACAGACACCAATATAGTATCGTTTATAATTATTTGAGCAAACATTGGATATAAGTCGAAGTTGAAGGTTATTCGAATTATAAACGATACTTTATGTCTATTACAATTTTATTTATTAACTATATTATTAATTTAAATTTTAATAGAATTAAATAATAATGGTAGTCGTACCTAGTCGATGATTATATATTATAATATCTATTTCTTCTATCGGGATCTTCGTTTCTATTCTTCGAATATGAAACCATTTAATAATGGCTGCAACGGTAATCGAAATAATACTATAATCGATATTCCAATCCAAGATAGAAATTAAACTATTATGCTCTGGTTTTCTCCGCCTTATTTAAACTTGACAATAAAATAGAAAGACTAATATTTTGAAAATTTTGACAATATATATATATATATATATGTATAAATATATATATATATACATACTTAAGATAAGAGATAAATAAAGCATAATCAACGGAACTATACCGAAGACAATAATTACTGTTAAGAGATATTCTTGTAACCTGTACGTGCAATCGACATGGATGCGGTTTCAATTTTGCGATATATGAGAGGTAAAGTGTTATAGTGTATTAAAAATTATAATAATTAAATACTTACATATAAATTGTTTTGAAAAAACAAAAGGAATGAAAACGCACCAGTGGACATCTTGTTCAACATACTTATTTAAACTATATGTGTATCGATTACACGTACAATCAATTTGACTTTCGACCCTTAAGCGCTGGATCGATTGCCCGCAAAATTTGAAAGTTAGACTATAACTCACGATTGAAATATTTTGATTACTTTTTCAACATAAATGTTTTTGTTAAACAAACATATCAAGAACAATAATAATTATGTGAATAGAAAGAAATTTCTTGTTCATGTGAACCAAGAACACAAAATATTTAAAAAATCAGTTCTTTTTATCGCGTTAATTTATTAGGAATTATGAGACAATAAGAAATAAGGGCTTAAGGGTTCTAATTATATAAAGACAATAAATATAAACGTTTCTTGTAATCGTATAACAGAAAAATAATGAAGTAGGTTAAAGATATTTACGTGGCTTAATCCATATCTCATGCTGAGAATTAATGACTTTCAGCTCCTATGACAGCGTACAAAAACCAAAAAAAAAAAAGAAAAGAACTTCTGAATAATTATATGGAACGGTTTGATACCAATCGCGGTTCTAATATTTGACTATAAATACTTTATACTTGTATACATCTCTTTGAATACGACATGTGCGTACACTGCATATAATAACACAACAGAAAAATAACACATACACAAATATTACATCTATGGACACACATAAAACTACGCGTACATTACATGCATATCAGAGTACACAAATATATAATAATATATATTTGTTATGCTACTACGACTATTACTATGTTGACTGTATTGATTAAGTTTTAAAGAATGGATCTTTCTGGCCAAGATTCTTCAATAGTGGAATCAGTGCCTGATATCCAAAACTAGAGACTGGTTGAAATCTCTTTGGATACAGATTATGAGCTATATATATTATATATTTTTACCTTATTTTAAACTATTTTAATGTAAGAGATTCTGTTCTTCAAGTGTGTACAGCGACATATAAACATGTATACATGTGAAATTACTAAAAAGAAGAATTATATCTTGGATGATGTTAGAAATAGTATATTTATGTAAACTGAAACCAAATTAATTTAAGATAAAGACATTATTTGGGTCAGAGTATCAAATCTTTTCTAACGTAAATTAATAGGGATCATGTACTATAATAATTTATTTTGTTTACTCTGAATTTTAATGCATGTATTTTGAATTAACATTTGATACTTAGACCCTAAAATTGTCTTTGGCAATTCCAATTAATAAATTAGAGAAAATATGCTTCAAATTTCCTGCCCTATAATTATTTAATTTGCTCTATATTTTTTCTTATGTTTGAAATATAACTATGATAATATTAGCTATAGCAAATTGAATCCGTGACTTTTTACATTAACCATGTTATCCTAATCATCATACTTATTCTATTCAATTATCTAATCATCATAAAAATAAATTTTAGTAAGAAAATTTACGAATAAAAATTGATATTTTTGGCGGGAATATTTCACTTAAATATCTTATATGATTTGAATCAATTAGCGGATAAATAGAGGACAATTCTTAAAACATTTAGAAATGACTTTTATAATTTCATTGCAGTGTTAATAATTTTATCAATTGTGAATGACACAAATTAATAATTATTCGGTGACCACGACATTTATAAGTTCCAAAGCACAGAACAATGTTTCATTGACACGTGTCGACATCTAGTAGTTTAAATTTTTATAGCAGAATTTTAACGAGTCTCATAAGGGCCTGAACTTTCTAACTCACGTTATTGTTATTTTTAAACTCTTTGAATAAAACATGCGTGTACATTTTTTTAAGTTAATTATTAAGTTAATTTGTGTAAATAATATAATATTTTAGAGAAATGTTTTCATCAAAATATAAGTGTTCGGTGCTCTGCACAATTAATAAAGAACTATGCAATGTTTAGAATAAAGGTTATAAGCAATAAAATAAATATTTTGTATTAAAACGTGGATAACAATGGTATTTCTAAATATTGTACGTAATACTATTCAACCAATTCGATATGCTAAACAATTAAAGACAGTTAATTTGTGTATAATACGGACGTATGCAAGATGGGTTAATCGAAGACCGATTGCAATTGTTAACGAAGATGAACTTTTCGAAAGTGAAGATACTACTCAGCCGCAGATTCGCCGAGAAAGGATTTCCGCGAGAAAATCGAGTAAAAAGAAACCTATCCAAGAAAAGAAAAGTGAAAAAACTGAAAACACTGTGAAAAAGAAATTATTTACAAAACTTAAAGAAAATGAAAAAATTGTATCGTAAGTTGCTTATTTTTTATTTTATTATAATCTTGAATAGAAAACTTCAAAGTTATATGTATAAAATAAAAAGAATTATTTGGGAATTTTTATGCTTATAGATCCTTGATGAGTAATTTAAAGTCACGAAAGAGGAGAGAAAAAAATGATGAGATAGTTCTAGAAGGAAAAAGACTAATCATAGATGCTATAAAATCTGGTGCAATACCACATTCAATCATTTTCAATGATTCATCTGACATAGCTGCATTAAAACTTCCCAATGAAGTTAAATTATACAAAGTTCCATATAATACAATACAGTTGTGGTCTGCTTTAACCACTTGTCCTGGCTTGTTAGGTAATAATATTATATGTTTTAAATATGTAGCTTTTGTATTAAGAAGTTTAATACTTCAATGGTTTTATCTATATTTTTTTTTTTTTTTTTGTAATATAGGAATTTTTAAAACTCCAAATGTACATAAGAATGAACCAGTTGATAATGCATTACCACTTACTATTATTTGCGATAATATAAGAGAACCAGGGAATTTAGGATCCATTATGAGAGCTGCTGCAGCAGTAGGCTGTGAAAAATTAATCCTAATGAAAGGTATTAGATCATGAATTTATAACATATATATAAATGACATTAATAATTTTTTAAATAAAGGAATAATCATTAAATTAAGATTCAATATCTTCAGGATGTGTAGATTTGTGGGACCCAAAAGTTCTCAGAAGTGCAGCTGGTACACATTTCCAACTACCTATTCATGCATTTCCAACATGGGATGAGATTCCATTACTAATTAGTGAAGACAGTAACATTTTTGTAGCAGATAGCACTTTTGGTGATGAGTTTTTGCACAATTATTCAACTGAAATACTTCAAACAAGTTTACAAATATTTGATATTGATCCCGAAGATTTGAAGTCAAAACTTACTGTGGATACTAATAAGCAATCAAAAGAAGATATGGTACCAAAAAATAAACACCTGATGAGAGATTTCATGTTAAAACTACCTATTCTTCCATACTATTCTGTAGATTATACAAAAAAAGAATCTGTAATTGTTGTAAGTGGAGAAACTGAAGGTTTGAATTTTAATTCCTATAAATTCTTGAGAGAAAAAAACGGTATTCGTATCAATATACCTTTAGTAAAAGGAGTGGATAGTTTGAATGCAGCTGTAGCACTTGGTGTTGTTATCTTTGAAATTAGGAGACAATTTTTCAAGAAAAAGAGCCTCCTCTGATACAGATTTTTTGATAGATGTTACACATTTGTATAAATAAATCTTTGGCTTTTATTTCTGAATGAATTGTGCATTTATTATTTACAGAAGCTTACTTCATATAAGTTTTGTAAGAGATGAAATAAAAATAATGTAATATAGATCATAATGAGTTCTAATAGTTTAATTTCCATTATTAACGGGTTGAGCAGCAGCTGGTCGAACTACAAAATTAGAATATCAAAGTATGGTATATCTCCTTATTTTACTCATTTGGTAAAAAGAATCTTACTTGTACAACTTTGAGGTTGAAACTTTATGTCGTCAATCGCAAAACCTCCGTTACTAGCACTTCCTCTTAAGATGAGACGATAAGATGCACGTGCATCTATTGTGACCTGTGCTGCAGTCCATACAGGTCTAGGATTGTTAAATCCTTTCGCTGTTAATGACCATAACTAAAATAAATAAAATATTGATTTTTAAGGATATTCTAGATCTAAAAAATTATGAATACCTACAGGTTGTTGTTTTCCATCATTCTCTTCATCGTTGCCTGCTTCTTCGTCGGTATTCATTTTAATAACTTGCAACGTTGTAGATTCTTCAACACCAAAGGCAGCGAACCAAAAAGTGAAACAAACCGATTCTTCGTCGGGTGATGTTTGAATTATAGGAGATCGTAAACGTACATCTATGGATTGTTTATTTATAGTAAAAATATCAAAGAAAACAAAGTCTCCGGTTGCCCCAAAAGTTTTATCCAATAGCTGAGCTGGACGATGAGCAAGAAACGCACGCTGCCAAGTGACTGTACGCTCGTTCTCAGAAGAAGTAATATTTTCCCAACCACATAACCCTTTCTCAAAGCTACAATCTTCTGGTTTCACAGATGCACCAGGTGGCTTCACTACAAACCAGTAATAACATAATTAGTTTGAAGTAGAATTAGGAAAAACAGGATTTATTGAAAGCTTACCAGAACAATTGCCAGTATAGAAAGCAATATCGTCAATGCCAATACTGCCACTAGCACGATTGGGACCCCAAGTACCCTCGAAAACTACGTTGAAGTTCTTCCTTTCGTTTATATTGATTTGTGCATACCTCCATGTGGGTCCTTGGTTACTATACAATTGCCAGATTGATCTTGATTCAGTTGATGATTCTTCTGTTGTTTGTATAAATACGCGGAGTACACCTTTGAATTTGCATCATTATTATAGGCACATTAGGATAATTAAAGAAAAGATATAAAATATCTACCTAAGCTTGGTCCAATAGAATCAATAAAAGACTCAAACATAAAGTACCAGAAGGTAACACATAATGGCTCGTCACTGCCTTTCATTTCCCGACTAACGAGTTGCGCTGTTCCACCTCCGGATGATCGAGGTCCTCCTCTTGGACGTCCCAGATTAAGGAAATACTCATTTCTTCGATTAACTGTATATCCATTGCTGTACGATTTTCGTTGGTTCCTGGGATTCAACACTTGTATAGATACTCTTTCCCACTCCACTCGATCAGGATCTCGAGAATTGATCCAGTTACATTCGTCGACTTCAAAGGTGCAGTCTCGTGGTGTAGGTACGGCAACTTGAGGTAAAGCTGTAAGTGTACATGAATGAATATTCGAAAACCAACAGTGATCTCTATCTCGTTTTCAATCAGATCTCTATATGTATTAATTATTTTTTATAAATCTTTACCTGGACAAGCACCTTGTGTAAAAGAGATGTCGTCAATGGCAATATCTCCCATCTCAGTGTTACCTATAGATGCTTCGAAAAGGAGTTGAAAATCATCCAGAGAGCTAATTGTAATTTGAGCAACGAACCACGTATTTCCAGCGTTTCCGTTCAGACTCCAAATTTCTCGGAGAGCTGCATCCAAACTACGAAAATGACGAATGAACAGTTTTAAAGAACCGATGCCAGAGCCAAACATGTGGAACCAAAAGTGCATACACATAGGTGTATCGGCACTTGATGCGGGAAAGCTGGTGCTAACGAGCCTGGCTCTGTCTCCTGGTCGACGAGGAAAAGAAGAATCTATATACGCATATCCTCCAGCTGTTGATTGGTCTGTCGAACTATCCATTGCTGGTCCAGTTGTGGGATTCCCACTTCCACGACTCTATATACGTATTTATATATATTATAACGTAATAGTAAAATTGATGATAAACTTACAATTGTCCAATCGAAATCATCCTCCGCGTCATTAGCCCAATCACAAAATCCACCAGCAAAATTGCAGAAACCGATACATGAAGTACCTGGCTGTAAATCTATGTCGTCTATGGCTATGTAGCCTCTATATAGACGGGCTGGATCGGTAGAATCCACAGGAATTCCTTCGATGATCAACTAAAAATAAATACCATGTTTCTATATGATAATCATAATGTTCTTAATATCAAAACCATGATACTTTTCTCAAGGAAAATATTAATTCGGGGAGAAAGTTATCCAATTACCGAATGTAACTCAGGATACGTGTATAGCATTTGAGTTTGCTGCCAAACACCCAGGGTATAATACTGAGCATTCCAAATGACACGTTCGTCGAAAATTTCTAGTGGCTTGCAAGACGGTATAGTTGCATTTTCTGGAGTGATTTCTTCAGTTTGTTCTTTCTTAATAGAATATTCATCTACACCTACATGAAGTAGAACTCTCAGACCAGCGACGCTGAGGCCATCCATGCTATACTTAAACATAATACAAGTTCCAACAACTCCTGTACTTCCTAGTTGAGTACTATGCAGCAGTCCTCCTAGAGTTTTTGTTTTACCATCCTTTTGTGGCAATTGTGATGTTTCAAGGAAGGCATATCTAATTCAAATTTAAGTTACTATACATACATAGAATTGGAAATAAATATGTATATTGAAGCATACCCTCCTTCCATAGTACCAGTGGTATAATCACTTGGGGGACCACCCATCCAATTGGTACCCATACCAGTTCCAGCTACCCAGTTTATTACACTATCACCATTTTGCCACTCACAAAGTGTCTGTGCTGGAAATGTTCCAAAGTCACAAAAAACTTCATCTATTGATGCTGTAGATAGTGGTGGTGTGATCGGTGGATACCTTAAAATGAAAGATACATTTTGAAGTGATTGAACTTTAACAGGTCAATTGTTTTATATTTATAAATTTCTTACCTCTGTGTTGATGAATTTCTTTGGGCAAGAGTAGGTGGATTAAGTGGCTTTCGTGGCAACGGCATCTCTGTGGTTGAAGGAATAATTGTCCGAGTGTATAGAATATCTGGTCTAACGGGCCAATGCCTGGGTTCGATATGTTCTACCTCGTCCATAAGATCATGATTTCGATCAATGGAATTGAATGGAAACTGCGTCGAGTTGAAAGCATCGTTGGTGACAAAAGTATCAAAGACATCCTTCGCCTCGTCATTTTCCATACTTTTGGTCCAATTAGGAATGAAACTTTCGTTTTCGCCGCCGACGAGATCTATTTGTTCTCCGAGCATTGGATTTAAAGGAATCCATGAAGAAGCACACGTTAACCAGTAAAGGCAATTACATATTAATAAAATCAACCACATTTTCTTAGTATTTTAGACAATTTTTATTTCATGAAAAAAATAAGAAGATCTTAATATTGAGGTATTATATAAAGAATGTTAAGCAGATACACGATCACATGTTTCATCATGGAAATAACTGAGGATCTTTTTCTACCTTATGTACTTTATTATAAATTTTTCTGAAATTCAAAGTATTTTAAACATGAAAATAGGAAATTTTACACTTTAAATTGCATAGCAAGAAGCTAACACTCAACTTCCAACACGGTTTACTGATAAACAGAAGTTAGTAATACAGTTATTGCGACGTTTATACACGCAGAAGAATGATAACTAAACTAAATACGAACTGAACGGTTTTCAAAAGGTATGCACGTGATGAAATAAAACGAACATTCCGCAGTTCCGGTCTTCGCTTCCTGTCGTTACGCTTTTGATCCTAGTACAGAGAGCCCGAGTTCGATAACCGTTCCCTGTACAATTTCATTAAACTGACTACCTACAATAATTATCAGTAATTATTATAAAGTGCATTATACTATAATACTTATTATGTACAGAACTATATAATAATTATATGAATACAAATATAAAAAGTGACTGCTCTATCAAGAAAATCTATATTTAAATATATAACTTTTAATGTCTAATTTTTAAACGTTATTTACGATTTTAAAAATTTCAAAAATATTTCTGGATTAAAATTTCCATTATTCTTGTTAGTAATACTCATAACTCGTCCTAAATTTAAATATATCCGAATAATGAAAGATACAAGGTAAGGACAGAGGATCAATTGATCTATTTTCGGCCGGCAAAATGGGTCTTTTCTCAACATTTTTGATATCAAGCTAACAACAGACGTTGATGTCCCTCGGGGAAGAGGCCGTGGTCTTTCTTCGCAAATCATTTTTATGATTTCTGCTAGACTCTGAAAATTGGGATACATATTATACGTATAAAAAATAGAATAAAGTCAGAAATTACATTAAGATCCGGATTAAATTAATCTAACTTTACCATAGCGGGAAAAGGATGTCTTTTTGAAACCATTTCATAGAGAATGACGCCCATGCTCCATATATCGCATTTGAAATCATAAGATTGGTCCGTTAGCATTTCTGGAGCCATGTAACAAAATGATCCAGCGCGACATATAATTGATGGTTTCGTTAATCTGTACAATAATAATAATACTCCATAAAATTATATAAAAATATTGAACATAAACTATTAATATTTCATAAAGTAACTTTTTCACAATGAATGATACTCTTTAAAATTTTTCGAGACACCGAAATCTCCGATCTTTACGATGTCACCGCGACTTCCGGTTAGCATGATGTTTTCCGGTTTCAAATCACGGTGAAGAATCTTTTTGAAATGGATGTGGTGAACTCCAAGAACGACTTGGGAGAATAAATACAACGCATCCTATTAACATATGTATTCATTAGTATTAACATATTAATATTATATCAAATTTTTAAAATATCGTAGACGAAAAATAATGAGATGTAATGTTTCCCAAGTTCTTACTTCCTCTTTGAGTGGTGTCTCGTTGTTTTCTAACAAATCTTTCAAAGTGCCTCGAGTTGCATATTCCATAAGAATGTAACTGTGATTGTCTTCTATCCAAGCTCCATAGTAAGCAACTATATTAGTATGTCTCAAAGTGTGCAAACATTTCACTTCTTCTAATATGTTCTGAGCACATTAAATATGCGTGCAATTAGTTATAGTATATAAAATTAAGCATAGAGACAATCTTTTATGTACAAAAAAAGTTAATGAATAGGTACATCTCCTTGATATTGTGACACAACAATTAATTTGGCCTATTTCAATTAAGAAATTTCCTCACCTTAAAAGGTAATGCGTTTACATTATCGAGAATTTGTTCCTTAACTACGAATGGTTTAGAGTCTTTCTTTCGTCGTACTAAGTAAACTGATCTAGAAACAATAGACGATGAGAAAATAGGAAAATTTAATTTAGTACGAATACATACCCGAAAGACCCCTGTCCTAACAATGTTTCGAATATATAATCATTTATATGCATGGACATTTTTGACAAAAATGATAAAAAACACGAATAAAATCGAATTATTAATTCACAACATTAATTTAGCTAAGAGTACTAAACATCAATCGATTTGTTATGGTAGATCAATATAAACAGTTAGTCCGATAAAGTTTGAATTTTTTCTAGTATGTCGGAAATGTCTATTTCCAATCAAATATTTGAAATTGAATAATATAATTAAATATAATAATTAATTAAATACATTTACTTTTTGATAAGAGCTATTTTTTTTACAAAAAAATACAATGATTTTTTGACTCGATTAATTTCGTATTTAATGGCGTACTATTACAAATTAACAAATAAGATAATATGAAAATTATAAGGAATTCGTTGTTTCTTCATTTATGCTTATAGCTTGGAATGCACAAATGAAATCTAATTATATTTTGAAAATATGCATATGACGTGCATAGATTGTGGATTTATTATTATTCATAAAAAGTGTTTACAAAAACGCATTCTTGTTTGCTCACAATTTATAAAGTATTGTTTTAATACTATTTAAAGTCTCTAAGATTCGTTAGCAAACATTCTCTATACATACGTATTAACGAAAGCACATATCCAAAGGTAGGGAAAATTCGGGCATTAAATTACATGTAGTAGTTTTATTCTTCTTTTTTTACAAATAACGCAATAAAGATTTTTTCCTAAAGCGTTTAGATGTATTATACCACAAAAAAGGATGTAGTGACGTAGTTGACCTGATTGAATTGCATAAGTCACAATAGTAAATGCTGCATTCAAGAACACGCAGACAATTTAATATAAATGGACAACGACAAAAAAGGGTTATTTTTTAAGACTTGATCGTAAAAAAGTTCCTGTCCATAAGGTGAAACACTGCTGGCAAAACAATATGGCTACTCTAGTTTTTCAAAAAGTGTGCACGTTAACGCGATGTATGTACTCTCTTTTAGAGCATTCGTGCACACATCAACAATTCTTGAATTGAATGATGCTCACCAAACATTTATTTCCAATGAAAAAAGCAAACCACCTTATACCCTAGTGCAATGCAGAATTAGATGATACTGCAGTATGTACAGAGTATCCCATAAGATGCATTATCAAACTCATACGTCAAACCAAAGACGTTTTAACCGAAGAAAACAATTCTTGATGCTTTTACGTGATCATTTCTTTGTTGATTAGATTTCTTGTTATTAATGGGGAAAAGCAGATGCATCCTTAATAAACTTAAACACTTAAACACTTGTGCTAATATTTGGTAAAGTTATAATCTAACCACTTCTTTGGAAACTCGCTATATGCTTCAACTCGAATCTGATTTGAAGTACATAATGACTTTAGCAGAAATCAATGCGATACGATTTGCAGTCGGTAATTAAGTTTATTAGGCATGCATTCAACATAACTGTCGATGACTCTTAGTGACTAATGACCATGTGATAACACTAAGAATTGCTTCATTTTTTTGATTTAGAACTATCTTATTTTTCGGATATATCACATCCTATGAAAAACGCTGCATACAAATGCATATACTTTTGCTTCAGTATTCTTTTGAACTTTATCAATAACGATTTTAAAAATTAACTATTACTGGAATCTAGTATATTGTTAGTATCATTTCCAGAAGAGGCAGAACTCCGTGATTGTTTCAAGCTGTCTAAATATTCTTGCTGTGATGTAGCCAAAACTTGCGAGAGTATGTCACTGTCTTCCCAATCAGTCAAACCTAGTAAATTACGAACATATTTTTGCATAGCAAAAATTATTCTTGATCAAAATATTTAAAATTAATTATATAGTATTTCATTTAACTGAAAACAGTAGAATATCTCACGAGGGATTAACGTAACCAAAAAAGTTTTAATAGAAGTTGTTTAGTAAGAGGGGAACATCATATGGTGCAAATAATTTTTTTGCAGATTAAGTAATAGGCGAGATTTTAAGGTCAACTTCATTTTTTTTTAATGGAACCATACATTTTTTAATAAAATAATCAATCCATCTCGACATTCCCTATAAGAAAGTATTAATCTATTTATGTTGATTATTTAAATATTTTAACTTTATTTTGACAAATCCAATGACAATACATCTATGAAATGCTGAGATGGATTGACTAATATATTAAAAAATGTATGATTCCATTTAAAACAATAAAGTTCACCTCCCATTTAAAATCTCCCCAATTACTCGACCTGCAAATGATTTGCACCATATGATATCCTCCTTCAAAACAAACAACTTTTGTTAAAATATAGCTTTAATCCCTCGTGAAATATCCTACTGTTTTCAGTTAAACGGAACATCCTGTACCTAAATTATAGTTATATATCATAAGGTAACTTAGTTATTGACATTTAATTTAACCGCTAATACTTGACTTACCAAATACCTCGGGAGGAAGACGATTGAATAACGAGTTATCCGGTGAAGCATGAGCCTCTTTACTACTACCTGGTACAGGTTCCTGAGAGATTTTAGATTCAAAATCTGAGGCAAGGTGAGACATGGTAGATCCTTGTGTTGACTGGTGTTGCGGAGACCTTTTATTGTATCTTACCGAATCATTTACCTGAAATTATAAATTAAAACATACAAAACATAATATACAACATAATATATATAGGCTACATCGTCTTAGTAACATTAGTAACTAGAAACGGACTTTTGGAGAATTACGCAAATTATCTTGGCTAGTTTGAGTCGTGGTCGGAGAAGAAGTGTGGCTTCGTTGTTGACCACGACCTCCATGAGGGTGAAAATGCGCGTGACTGTGTTGCGCACTTGTTACCGTACTTGTACTGCTGCTACTCGCTGATCTCTTTATTAAATCACGAAACAATGTTTTAGTATTACTCGTCTAAAATAATAGACAAAAATTGCATGGAACTTACAGCTTTTCGCATTTCATTATCCCTTAACCATTGCAAATAACTTTCCCTAGCAACTTGTTCTTCTATGGCTTCGTTTGTTGCTTCCCAGTCAGTTGCTTTTATTTTATCTTCTAGCATCGTCTGTGCACAAAAATAATTGTTCTTTTCATTTATTGTAGAAGTTTAAAGTTTAAAACGATATTAAATATAACAATTAACTATAGTAATTCTTCACCTGCTCAATATGTAATTCTTCGCTTTGACGGACTGCATCTGATATAAGTTGTCGATCCGCGGCACCAGGATTGTATGAAGGTAAGCCAAGACCAACACCAATTGTAGCTTTATATGGGTCTACTATGCTATTATAATGGCTACCACGTTGATAAGACAATCGTATCGGTTCATTATCACTTTCGACCATCGTATGGAAAATATTAATTGGTTCTGTGTAGAATTACAAAAGGTAATATTAAAAGCACAAAAAGATTAACTTTACCGAAGCGCATATTGACACGTACCAGTACTATAGCAATATAATTGAATGCTACGATTATACATTTCAGACATTGCTTGCATCTCTATATGATTTCCATGTACATATTCTTGTCGTTTTCTATCTACATATGTGCTAAAATCTTCCGCTACAAAGTGAGAAAAAAATTCTTGATTGGAAGCCTAGAAAATCCCACCATATAATTAATAAATTTATTTTTGAATAATGGATTTCTATCATTTTTGTGTTCAATACTTACAATATAATCCATGCAATGCTTCCGAACTACACCATGCATTTCTTGATCACCATAAACTTGATCTGCAACAGCTCTAAATAGACATGCTCCATCCTCACCCATCTTTTTGACGATAAATCCCATTTTTCGCATTCGTTTCTCAAACCATCTATCCCGCTGTAAAAAAAATATAATCAAAAAATTTGACAATGAAAATTATCCATTGTCATAACTATCTATCATTTCATAACTAACCTCTTGCCATTCAGCCAGTGTAAGATTATTTCCAGTTCTACCAGTATATTCATCACCACTATTATATCCATTAGCTAATTCATGTTCTATATTTGCAGCAGCCCCAACAATAGCCATTCGATTATTGGCTATAACACTACCATCCGTAGCTAAGTAAAGTGTATTATTTATTATTTATTTTTCTAAGAAATATTTTCTTATTTTACATAAAAAAATTTTAATATCAAAGAAAAATGTTTTTTTCAGTATAATTTAAGTTGATCTATGCTTGTTCTAATATTAAATGATAAATTTAATATATATATGCATAGAAGAAGCATTACAAATATGAACCTTGTAAGCCACTGCTAGATGCAGTGGGAGGTGTAGCTTGTCTTTCACGTTCTCTTTCTCTCTCCCTGTCTCTTTCTCGACCCCTATCTCTTTCTCTATCACGCTTTGAACGTGAATTTCTTCCAATACAGCCACTGTAAAATAAACACTCAACATAAAATAAACAAAACATAAATTTCTAAATATAATATACCAGACTGAATATATCTAAAATGATAGATAATACAATGATATAAAACAAATTTGGGAATTGTTTGGTCTTTCATACAGTACCTATGTGGACTTGCTCGTTGTCTGTGGCGTTTACCATGACTGGGACCACTTCCTTCTTCAAAATGTTTATCTTCTCGACGATCTACACTTGACTTTAATAGAAGAACATATAATACAGGAACATATAATAGAAGAACACTTATATAAGTGTTGAATACATTATAATATATTTTTATTAACTATAGAGAGTTATTATATAGATAGCAAATGACAAATGATATTCCATAAAAAAAAGGATAAATTTGAAATTAATGGTATTTATATAAAAATTTAATAATGAAAAAGGAAAGAAAAATACCTAATGTAATGTTAATTCCATAATTCCCATAGGCACCTATAAATACTACTTTCTTATTTGTTCTATAACATGAGCAAATCAATAGTTTATAGGTTCTAATGCATTCTAGTAAGTTTAGTAGTCAGTTTAGTATCTATTCCGATATATTAATTCATAATATTGTTGACAGAATTTTGGTTTCATTCATTTTTAACAGTATCTTGAAAAAAGTATGTTTTGTGTTATTTGATTTGTTTGCTATTATTTAAGATTTTATGTGCATCTGAAATATGTGAATATATTTTATACTAATATAGTACTCATGTCCAAATTATAACATATATTTTTTTGTTTACTAAAATAATGAAATGTATACATCAACAAAAAATGTGTAATTTATAATAAAAATAAAAAAATAAAGTAAAATATATTTTACATGTATCTCAAAGTAAACTCGTAAAACATGTTGTTTTATATCAATAGAGATAGAAATGAACAACTGATGAAATATTTCCAATATTTTCTCATAATGTGACCTATGGGAATTGGGGGTTGAAAAAAAAAAATTAGCTTTTATGTTTTCTACCTCGTACGAGCTCCCTGTAAGAACGATAGAACCGGATCCGTGATCAGTTTGAACTCCGTGTAGATCGACTGCGAAACCGTTCGCTGCACGTACCTGTCACGGTTCGCAAAAGGTCGTTTTAAGGTTCGCTCTTGCAACTACTTGCAACTAGAAGTATTTGTGCGAGTAGTATAGCTGCAATGAAGGGATTAATCATTCACCTGATATGGGCTATTAGGCAGTGTGATGGATCCGGAGGTATGCTCGTTTTGCACTCCGTGAACATCGACTTCGGAAGTGCTGCCTCCTTCTCGTCTATCTTTCGAGGCGTTCGTCTTCTTCTTCGACAGAATGGTCATCTTGCGTAATCGATCGTCGGTGGTCGTTCAGACGCGACGCTCGTTTTAACAAGATTTCAGAAGAGAACCTCGCAGGTTTACGCTCACCGCGCCTTCAACCCCGTAACTTCCTTCCTGATCCGCAATTGCTCTATCCACTTATTTATTATTATTCTCAACGATGATCTACCAAGTACACCTCGACGTACGTGGATGCGAATCGATCCTTTAGTAATATGTCACTAATTAACTCTTCGGAATTTAAATCAGGACAATATAGCGCTTTGTAAGAAATACAGCATGATACCTTTGATAACCAACTACTACATTAATTCGTGTTATTTCGAATGTTTTGTCAGACAGCCATGACTACACTTGCACACACTACGAGGCTACCTATTGCCAATCTGTCGCGTGGTATTTCCCCTATACCCGACCGTAAAAGTCCCTACGTTAGATATTTATCAGTTGTTTTAAAGAACACGAACTCTATATTGCTTAAGTATACTCGAGCATTTTTTTCGAATTTTTAATATTAATGAATAAATGTTACATACTTCGATCAGTCAGGTAGAAATTGATAGGGTTAATTTTTCAGGTAAAAGTTTGAAGCGATATTCTCGATAGATTTCTATTATATACAATAGGCAGAATGGAAAACATTGATAAAATTTAACGAATTTCCTTTGCTACACTTTTAGGGAAATAATAATAAAGTTGATTGAATATTTTTACTACAAAGCACACCTGTTGTTACTAAGCTAACTTTACGTATGTATACATATAATACAATACTAATAACATACTTCACATGTGTTGTCACGCTTTCTTGAAAATTTCAACGGTATCATGAGATAACATATGGACAATATAGAAACTGAAATATGATGTATGTATGTATGTATATATATATATATCTGTCACTATGATATCAGATTTGTAATAATGTATGTAAGATAATTATTGTCAAATGTGCGATAAAATTTCTGTTGTCGATATAATCAGCATCATTGACTGAAATAAAATATTTCATGGAAAATATAACCTCCATCGTTTGTTTATAGAAAGTTGTATCAACACTTCGAAATGCAACCCTCTGTTCAAAGGGTGGTTTAAAAGAAGTACAAAGCACATGGTCGTCATTTAAATTACAAGTACTATAAGAAGAAACTGATATTAACGATAAAACAGTTTTTTTATTACATATAAAATACAAAAAGTAGGTTTTAAATATCTTACCATTTAATTATTATACGTTCGAAAACAACTATGGTAAATGAGTGCCTTAAAAGATCAAGATCCCGATTACGGGCCATCCGATGCAAGTGATGAAAAACATCAACGAATTTACGAAGAAAATGGTATATATGAAATTTTTTATCAAATTTATGCGATGTTTCTATTGTATCTAACCTGTTTACACTCCATTTATTTTAATATTAAGAACTATCTTTTTGTAACAACATTACTAAAAATTGAATGTGTACAATGAATAAAATATACAGAATTAATTGTATTTATTTGCATTCGTTTTTATTGTTATTTCATTTTAGCACGAAGCAGTACAGCAAGAAAGATAACTGCTATTATTGAAAGGGAATTTTCCCAGGAAATTAATACAAAAGAGAAAGAAGTTTTAGAGTTACAAGAAAGATTACATAGAGCATCAAAAATCCTTCATCTTTTGCGTTATGTTATTGTTGCTGACTTTTATAATCGCAAACAGTGTCAAAATTCACAAAATGGAGAAGCAAAGCAAACTCAAATTCATCCTGCAATAAAACAGCTGATTGGTAAATCACCAAAGTTATCCGACAGTTCAATTATTTCTATGTCAACAACATCTAACAAAGACAGTTATTTTACCACATCAGAATCAATTTCGATATACCCATCAAGTACCACTGGTGATGCTGCAGTAAAAATAGAAGAAGCTTCTGAACATTATCGATTAGAAAAAAGAAGGAATGAAACGGACGAAGATCCAAGGCCAAAGAAAATTCCACGATATATTCCACCAAAAAGTGGAGTCCCAGAGTCTCAATGTCCATCGAGAGGTATTAGGCACAAAGTGAGGAAACGTATAATTATTGGAAACATTTCAAAATGGATTCCTCCAGAATGGAGAGAAGATGCAGCTAGTCACAAGTGGACAATGTATGTTAGAGGAAATAAAGAAAATCCTGATATTAATGATTTTGTTAGCAAAGTTCGATTCTTTTTACATCCTAGTTATAGACCTAATGATGTTGTCGAAGTTACATCAGCACCATTTTGTCTTTCAAGACGCGGTTGGGGTGAATTCCCGCTAAGAGTACAATTGCATTTTAAAAGTGCTCTCAATAAGCCAATGGACATAATTCATTATTTGAAATTAGACCGTACTTATACTGGTCTACAAACTTTAGGATCCGAGACACTTGTCGATATATGGATCTACGCAGACTCCCGAAATTCTAAACGAAATACGGGTAAAGTAATTGACGAAGATTTTAATGAGAACGAGCATAATTACGATGTGAAGCTAGAAAATGACAAAGATTCTAATCTCATGTCTGATTTTATAAGTAACAGTATAAATAAAACATTAGAATTAGCAGATAAGAGCAGTGAAGTGGTAGTTAAGAAAGAACCCTCAGAAGATATAGAAATTAATGAAGATTTAATAAATGTGAAAAAACTGTTATTTTATATAGAACTTGATCATGATTATTGTGGTTCCAAGTACTTAAATGATTCTGAAAGAAATTTAACTATTGACCATTCATCAACAACATTAACTAATTCATTTTTACATAAGATTGTCACAGTAGATAATCAGCAGAAAGAAGATAGAGAGGAGGTCACTGAAACTAATAACACAATAACAAGTGAACTTTTAATAAATGGATATTTAACAGACTTAAAGGTACAAGAGGAATTAACAAACACAAGCATACCTTTGTTAGATGAAGTTAATCGGAAAGTACTTCCTCTAAGTTGCTCCAGAGTTCACTCGAACCTTCGTCCTTTGAAAATTTCTATTCCTCCATTATTTGAACCATCTGGAAATAGACATGTCTTAGTTCTTCAGAACAATAAAACGATTTCTGTAGATATTGCAGGTATGGATTATGCCCGTAATAACGATTCAACAAAATCAAGGATAAATTTATCTACTTCTCGTGGTATTAGTTTGTTGAAGAAACCTTTAGGCACAGAAACTAAAATCCAAGAACGAGATCCTAATGGAACAAAGGTACAACAAGGATTAAAGCTTCAAGTCTCTAAAAGTATTCTCTTAAATGTAAATTCCAATGTACCAGTACTGAAGATAGCTGAGAGAAGAAATTCACCAAATGATCTTTCTTTTAATTTTGAAAAAGAATCAGCTACTGAACAGATGTTAAAAGTGAACAATCAAGAATTGAAGGAATTCAAGTTATCACGCCAGAAAATCACTTTAGGCAAGGATAAATACAAGCTCCAAAGTAAAAAGGAGTTTTACGACGAAATTATCCGAACAATTGAGAAAGCAAATATTCTAAACGTTCAAGGCCTATTACGATTCATTGTTAGAAGAATGCCCTTGATAACTCAAAATGCTTCCGACTCCGATTACAAACGACTACATCCTTATGCCTGCACGAGCGAAGAAGAATACTTTAGCTATAGTATAGCGAAGCGAAATGCCTGTGAATGGAATCGAGCAAGGATGATACGATATTTTATGAAGAAAAAGCCATTCACGGAGGAAGAATTATGGACCACTAAGGAAATAATGATTTGGGCGAGATTGCACGGTTATACGCCTCTTTGTCCGAATTTGAGTATTCGGTCAATAAAACAGCAAAAGAGTTTACCTGTTCCCACAATTGCCAAAAGCATTTCTACATGTACACAGCCTGATACTTTCTGCAAGTGGCTTCAAATTTATCCAGATCAATCAAATGATAATTTGCTTAACTCTAATTTACATCAATCCAACGAATTGGACATTGAGGTTGATGTTGTAAATACTGATGTTGCACTAGAAAGTAAGAAAGGACTAAAAGAAAGAAAAGAGCATAAGGAATTTGTAAACACGAAAATTACAGTATTGGAACTTGAAAAGAAATTAGTGCCGTTTTATGATTTTATTTGTGAAACTGCCAGAGAAATTGGTATTAAGCTAATTTCTGAAGAAATTGTACCCACTGTCGTACATGGCGCAGCTGGTCGAATGATAATGCGGGTATGTTTTACATATATATATTTTTACATAATTTAAAAATCAATGAAAAATTAAATTTTCTATATATTTTATATTTTGCTAGGCTGTTGAATGCCTTGCAGAGGATTTAGTCAGAATGTCTTTGGCGAAAGCTTGGGAAAGATGCAGTGATAATGGGTAAATATACTTTTTCAATCAGGCTACTTGTATATATATACATATATTTCGTATAAAATTCACAACTTTTTACGATGTCAAATATACCTATTACATACATATATGTATGTATATTATTATCGCGGAATTGTGACAGTCTTTTTTTGTTTTATTTGTAGATATCCGAAGGTGATCGTTTTGGACGATGTACGTGGAGCCCTTCTAAATCGTGAAGAATTTGATATTTTTACAAATCACGGATTAGGCTCAAAATATCGGTTAACGGCTACAGATTAGCTTAGAAAAATATAAAATCTAGAGAATTTAATGACTGAAGGAATATTTAATATTAAGGAAATTTGAAAAGTTCTGCCGTATTACGTATATAACATAGGTCTGCTGCAACAACGCGCTCCAATACAGTTCCGATAACGGAAGCCTCGCACATGTACAAATTTATAATTTTGAATAAAGTATATGAATTTTTGTACGAACCAGTAGGTTCAATAAAATTTAAACTAGTTTCTGACCTCTTTTCTGTTATATCTACATATAATTGAATTAACTTCAATCATGCCTCATCTTTTATATTTTCTTTCGAACATATATACATGTATTTAAAAAAATTTAAAACCGAGATCAAATATTAGGTAGCAAATATCAACAGATTTCTCACGAAAATTTGTTTACTGCACAATTGATGCCCCGTCTATCGCATAATAACGTAATCATTTTCTTGTAGAGCCGCTTGCATTTCTACTAACGTGATATCTTTTAATCGAGGTGACATGGGAACGTAATTAGACTCATCCGTTATTCTTTGGAATCCTAAATTATTTTTCTCGATTCGTACAGAGTTTTTATGAGATGTTAAAGGTAAACTACTAGGTCCAGAAGCCCGAATATCTTGCAACCTTAAAAAGATATATATATATAATATAAATAAATGTAATATTAAACAAGCATAATATTGCATGAAGAAAAACTGAACGAATACAAACCTGCTTCCTTTCATGGACTCTGAAGCGCACCTCTGACGTGGAGGCAAAGGTGGTGGCTCTTCCGACAGTCGATTACAAAAGAGATTCTCCATATAAAAATTTGAGGCAGCTACTGCACTCATGTCGGATTCATCTGGAATTTCTTCATAAATCCCAGAAGTTGCAGAAATATCAGAGTATCTTCTAACATGATAATGGCCATATGGTTCTGGCTGATAAACATCCTCATTTATTTTACCAGACACTCTATAGCTTATTTCTTCATATCTTTCATTAGATTCTCTTCTTTTAGATAATATTTTTAATTCCATTCTTCCAGTTGTTACTGAATAACTTCGCAAACGTTCATCATGGGATATTGCTCTAATATCACCTTCACTTAAGCTTAAAGGTCGTCCATTAGTTTGCTTGTGTCTTGGACCACGGCCCTGAGTTACCAAATCTTGCAACAATTTACCAGCTTCTAAACAAAACAAATGTAGTTCACCAATTCCAGCACGGAATTTTTTTGATGTATGAATCACACAAATACATTTAACGTCATCTGGTCGTCCTGCCGTGATCAAGTGAAACTGATTTAGTTCATCCCACTCAAAATTCTCTAATGTTTCACCAGAATGAATATCCTTTATTATTACTCCTAATGTGCTTGTTATCAAATCACCATATAGTCCTGAAAAAAGTTCTAATAATTAAACTTCAAAAAGCACAGATTCTTTCTATGAATAATGACTTAAATACCTGTCAATCCTGATGCTTTGGAATGTGGATTGTCTACCATAGATATTTTATAAGATCCTGGTACAAATTTAATCTTTCTAGGTCTTAATAGCTGTCTAATATTTGCCATCCACCGCTGTGACTCTGTCTCTGAATTACCAGCTAAATAGAGCAATGGTTTCCTATCTTTGATAGGAAATATACCAAAAGCAAATTGCTTAGATCTAGATTGGGTACGGCAAATAATGGCATCCAATGGTATTACTATGAAATTTTCTTTGTCATTTGATGATGAACTATTATCGTTGCCAATACAATAATCAAGATTTACTCTGACTCCTAATTCAGAACCTAGTTTTTGAAAGGAACACCAATGCCTTTTCCAAACTTTCCAAGGGCCCAATGTTCTCTTTTTTACCTTATGAACTTTGGACTTGCTACCACAAAACTTGACATCTAGAAATCCACAGATTTCTTCCTCAGCCATTTCTCTCTCCTTTTCTAAAAGATATCTCATTGTTAATATTTAGAAAACAATTTTTACTTTGCATGAAAGGAAAATATTTATATAATTTGGAAACTACCTAGTACAAAAATAAGCGATAGAAGATATGGTTAACATATTATTTTGCGAATTAATTACCTTAAGCTTATTATCAGATGCGAAAGAGAAATACTTTTTCATAAAACAAAATATAATACAATAAAAAATGTCTTTAATATCCCACAGAAGAGTCAAATCAAGTAATTGGCTGCTTTTGATTTCCAAAACTAACTACAAAATTTTATAAATACAGAAGAACATAGATATTTACAAAAACGCCCGGGCAATTCAATCAGCAGTATTTGTATTGTTTACTAACTTGCTCACTCCCCAATCTTAAACTCAGTACTGCCAACAATGTGAGAAATTGATCAGTCAATTGTTATGAAAATCAGAATTCCCTAAATAAAATTTCTGCTATAATATATTCAAATATAAATGTTATTAAGCTATTAATAGTGTAATTTAATATAATTTAATAAAAGTTTCCATCAGAAAAAACAGATCGGGAAAGCTTTGTTTAGAAGTACAAAACATCATAAAGATTACATTTTTCTTTTATATAATCCAACTTACATTTTATTAATTTTATAAAATTACAATTTTTAAATAATTTTAGCATTTCAACATGTAATGCTACATACAAAAAATATTTTTGTATTTCTTACATATTTTTAATATGATCAGGCTGCATATTGAAATAAAAAAGCAGAAGGAGTTCTAATAGGAATTAATTTTCGATCACCATATGGATTAGTAACCACATAATAACTTCTTCCATTGATAAATTGTTGCTTTTTTTGTATCAAAACATTGTCAGGATGTTGATAAATCGCTGGAGGACTTCTTTTTAACATCATCATATAATTTTGTGCTGGAAGATTGCTATTTAAAGGATTTTGTGGTCTTTTGTTTGGACCACAACAAGGCAGATAGCAGCATGCTTTTCTTTTACCATTTTGTACTCGGTACAATATAAACGCGTAAATAAATTCAAATAAAAAGATAATTGCAGCAATTGTATATCCACCCACGACAACTTTGTATGTTAAAAGAAGATCAGTATTTCGCAATTGTCTCTCGCTTGAACGAAGATCAACTGGACAGATTTCAGCTAATGGCAGATCTTCTTGCTTCGTACGATGTATGATACCGGTCTCTATTAATCTTAACAGCCTGTAATTTAAAACAATAAAACCTATATTCAAAAAGTTTCTATTAAGAACTCATTTCTATTACAATATTCCATTTAAAAAAATGGGAATGTAAATAACCATCTTTATTTTTAGTAAAACTTAAGTTAGTAGATTGAATCCAGTTAAAACTTACAATCTATTGAAACGTTTTTCAAAAGTTGAACCATGGGGAAAGCCAAAGGCACGGCTGGTTATTAAAATGCTACCAGGCATTATAACATACGTACAACGCGAGTTATGTTGTAAATGATGACGCGTTTTATTCATGTAGTCTTTGAATATTAAAGTTTGCAAGTAATGTGCCTCTGCTAGGAAAAGTCTTTCTAAAAGGAGAAAGTGAATCAAATGAGAAAAATGAGTAGAATGGTATTACGATCGTTTCTTTATATGTATACTAGAATATTTAATACGTACTGGTAGTAACTGATTCTAAAATAGCTCTTGAATGCTCATAGTACTTAAAAACACCTTTTCCTTGCAATTTGCTTACGTTCAATAAACTCAAATCGTTCTCCTGATTCTGAAAACATAACAAGATTTAATGTATTATTTTTATACGTTAAAATGTTTAAAATTACTAAAAAATAATTCAGTTTAGCATTAAAATCTTAGGAAGATCGCTTTACATCTTACTTGAGAAAGAAGAAAATCAATCGTTCGTCCCTTATAGGTGATCCAGCTGTATCCCTTGTGAACAATATCTTGTAGGGAACTAATAGAGAGCGTAAATTGAGGTTTTGTAAGAAACGCTGTGAGATTTGCCGTGTAAAAAGATGTCAAAATCAATATAAAAATCCACCATGTAGCGAAAAGCATTCGTGTTGAATCTGCAACTCCAATTACAATTTTTAGAAATTGTAATAACAATGTATTTAAAATTAATCAATACATTTTACCTGTTGTAGCAACAATATTCGTTCCTTGTTTCAACAGAGAACTATAAACGAACCAGAAGCAAGAGGACAAACTGAAGTTTTCAGAACTTGGATCGTGCCATAATTTTGCTCTATATATCAAAAGATTAAATTAAAATTTATATTAATTACTGATTATATTAGTTATAATAATTATTAAAAAGTTTTTCAGAAACCTCATACTGGCGAAAAGATAAATAATTGGTCCCACAAAAATTAATGATATTAAAACTAATAGCCAGACGGTTCTTTCGAATGGTGCCAGAAGACCAGAACCTGTAGCTGATTCCTGAGGTCTCTTCATCACAGCAGTTAATTTCGTTTCATCTAGTGGAGCGCTGAACGTACAATATTGTCCAATTTCCGGTAATACGGGAAGAAACGCAACAGCTACGTCTACTTTCTATAAAATGAAATAGATTTCCTTAACAATTAAATCATTGTATTACAATTACATCAATTATATTACAAATTCCTAAATAATACCTTCTCGTAAAGTAAACCAAGAATACCGCTACTTTTATCACCCAAAATATGTTCTTTTGGTGGAATAATGGTATAGGTGAAATTTAATTTCGTACTGAGTAAGTCAAAAATGTAAAATGCATATCCTTTACCGACCCACTTTCCATTTTCTTCTACAATTCCTGAGAAAGGCATGTCCTATAAAATAATAAACATATTGTGCATCTTTATAATTAAAAAAGGTAAAATATATGCTGAGTTTTGGACCTAACTTACATTCCAAGATGTTACTGCTAGTTGCGACGGCATTTCTTCATTATTTTTACTATTTGCCACATTATCTATTAATAGAAAATAATGTAAAGAATAATTAGAAATATTTTAAAATAGTTTTATTTTATGAAGATAATGACGACTAACGTATTAATCGATTCATTTACGCTTCTAACTCAAACATAGAGAATAATTAAATCAATATGCTTTTTGAATTAGTATGCTTCATCAATGACATTTAAAAAATAACGTATAAGCTATTTGATTAAAAGATAAAGAAAAAAATTCTGAAAAAGATGAGAATATAATTTAAAAATTAACATAATTTATTGTATTATTATTAAAAAAGAGTTAATCATATTTACGCACCTTCACCATGAACATACCGAGTATATTCTTGAATAAAAAAAGATGCTATAAGAAGTAACAAATAAAGAGTGTGCATCCTTTAATCTAAACTGGAATTACATTGATCTTAATCGATTCTAATTTAACGATCGTATATTATGTTATAGACAATTATCGCTTCCACAATAAAACTAGCACCTGTGTAAATCGATACTGACGTGCAGGTCACATCCTGGCTAATAGTGACCCGACCAACGTTTACGTAGTGACTGGTATACGCATTATCGCCTTCGAGTAGTATAAACATGAAAATCGACCCGCTCCTAATAACCTTGCAATCTGCTCATAGCAATCAGTCATTCTTCCGATAAATACAATTGTTTCGTACTTTCCTAAAAAGTAATAATGAATTATAAATTATGTCATATTTTAAAATGAATAGAAAGAAAGAAATGTTTATGATCAATAGCGGCATAATTATTTGGAATTGGTAACATAAATTATTTTTGTCTTCAAGTCTTTCAAATCCAAAAAAAATAATTCTATAGTGGAGCGCCGAAATTTTTCACGAACTCAGCAAAATTTTTTATGTAAATAAATAAATAGTAATTTAATTTATCCAGTCAACTCTACTCTCCAAAAAAATTGTTCGCATTAAATACATAGTATATACGAAAACATATATGTAAATTTGCTCTATATTTGATTTGAATGTTTTACATAATTTAAATCTTTACAATGAACGAGTAATTACAAGGCAATTTTTAAAATGATTAGCCATGGTTCTCATAACTTCAAAAATGATTAATTGACTATTTTGTACAATTCTTTGAAGTTCAATGAAAATTACCATGGATGCAGATTTTTAATATTCAAGAATTTGAAAAATTTCATGCAGCTAAATTAGAAAAAAGAAACAAATGCGTGCTGTGCTCGTGTATTAGAGATGAAAAAACATACTATTGTATAGAATGCAGTAAATTTATTTGTGAAAATCTTCGGAGCTATATTATTAAAGATTGTCGCCACATATAAAAATTCATCTAAATTACATAGATATTTGAAAGGATATATGTACAATATAAAGTGAAAGTACACTGAAAGTATATATTTCAATAAATTCTTTTACGTAATTTACGTACATAAGTTACGAAATAGTGCAGCATCTGAAAATCCACGGTAAGATTAAAAAGAATATGTATACGTTTCAAGGATGAATTCAAATAAACCATTGTTTTCTATCAATAACGTTCTATTTATAATTTCACAATCAAAAACTTACAAGATATTTACTAAAAATCATATTTCAAAAATCGACAAATGTTTACATCGAGTGTAGTCATTATCGATGTGATTATCGATATGTTAATCTTAAACGTATATGAAGGTAGGCGCAATAAAAGTCGAAGGGTGGGCAGAAAGACTATGGTGAATACGTATTCACGATAGTAGCTTGAGTATATTGAAATGACAACAAATGATTGATATTATTGAGAATGGTATAATATGAGGTGAAAAAGGGAATATATTCCGGCGCGAACGGGAGCGCACTTTGTTGGTAAGTAGCCCGACAAAGCGTCCCGTTCGTGGAAATGATTGTGTATTTGGGACTTTCATTCAAGGTGCTAGAAAAATTCCCTTCTGAATTCCTGTTGGTGAATGCAGGTTATGTGAGCATCGAAACGCGTCGTTATTCACCGTTTTTATTGCATATTGGCCAGGATGGGCCAGGGTACGGATACATGCACAGATAGGCCTGCTGAAGTTAGCGTCATCAGATTCGTATCTAGGAATCGTACTATCGAGGAAATAGCCCCCAAAAAGGTAAAATCACAGGAGGCATTTAATGGGTTCAATGACCCCTAACTCAAAACAAGTCACTCACTATTTACCTTTATTTGTTAACTTACTACTTTATATAGTTAAAGTAATCTTTCTTATTGATGAGATGTAATATTTAGACTGTGGATTTTATGAAAACTCATATTTTTGAGAATATAATTAAAAAAATAGGACTTCTGTGGAACTCCTTTTTCCTACTTAAGTATTATAGAAAGAATTGTACATTGGATATTTTCTATATTTTCTCATGTTAGGTGCATTTTGTGCAATTTTACACTTCCAAATTTCCTACAAATAGATAAAAATCTGCAGTCTAGTTATAATTTAAATGAATGAGATTAGTAAAACAATTTGATTTTGTATTATAATTTGGATATGAAATGTTTGATGATTATGGTTGAGCTATTATCTATCAATATTTTAGGAAGTTTTTGTAAAAATTATTATTTTTTTGTTTGTTAGATAAATGAAATGAAAAGATTATCTACATTCTTAAGTTATTTGTAGTATATACTTAATCAAATTATGTTTTTAGGAAGTATATACTTGTAAACAACGGGGCTGTGGCAAGACATTTACTAATCAAGATGAATACAAAACACATGAAGCTCTTGAGGCTTTAAAAATTAGGTTTATGTAAGCTGGCTTCATTTGTTATAAAAATTGATTATGAAATATTAGGTAATAGTATAGTATATTAATAATTATATTTATAGCTGTCGAGAACCAGGATGTGGAGAAGAACTGTCTGATCCTGGAAGCATGTGGCGCCATTATCAAGAATGGCATAATAATGAAACAAATGTATTTATATGTCCATACACAAATTGTGGATCTTTACATACAACCAGTATCAATCTAGAAGAACATATCGAAAACTGCCATAGACAACCATCAACGTTGCCCACTGAACCAGAAGTAATATGTTTTGAAGATCCTGAAAATGCAATGGATGAGGAAATAGTACAAAGCACAGAGGAATGTTATGAGAAGAGAACAAATGAATCTTTTGGGATAAAAGTATGTCAGTATGATGATAATAATGAGCAAAATCTTCTCAGAAGTGATACTGCACAGCAACAAAAAAATGAGGTTTCTCATGATCAAAATACTGCAAATGATAGTTCAAAAGAAGATTATTCTTCCATTAGCGAATCTTTAAATGAAGCAGGCACATTTTCTATGAATGAAAATTTAATTCTAAATGCAGAGAATTTTCTATCTAAATATGAGAGTAACACAAACAAATGTCCAGAACTGCAAAGTGAACATTCCCAAGAAAAAATAAATGTAGTTTATGTAAATGGTGATATTACCATTACGAAAAATACAAAAAATGAAATGTGCAGTATAAATTCTAGAAATCAAGACCACAGAATTGAACTAGATAATCTAGAAAAGATTTTCAGAAATGAACTTGATCGTGATATTTCAAAATCCGAGGAGAATACTATGGAAACAAACAGTAACTGTTCGGATGATGAAGAATACACTCCAAAGAAGCAACGTATGTCTAGGTACAAGCAAGAAATTTATAAATGTGCGGTTAATGGCTGTGGGAGAAAATACAAATACATATCCCATTATCGTCATCACCAAGATAGTCATAAATTAGCTGCCAATACAATTAGTTCAAATTCTAGCAAATCAATACTGAAATTAAAACAAGGAAAAGCCTCAACCGTCAGTTTTTTCTTGTAAGTTTAAATCTATTAACATCTACAAGTAAAAGCAGTATCTTTTTTAATTTTTTATATGTAAAGATAGATATGTGTTATTCATAATTTTAAATGCTTTGTCAAATTTATCACATGTGATTTTAAATTCTAGTTTTTATATTGTATCTTTTGCATCTCAGGTAATTACTATTAGTATAAATGTTATCAAAAAATTAATTTCTCTATTTAATTTTATTTTGTATTAATTAGATGCAAGATCCCTGGCTGTGGTGCTCAGGTGAGCAATGTAACTGGTTTATGGAAACATTACCAGGACAATCATGCTAATTCAAAACTGCCAATAGTACAAGAAACTGCTAAAAGCAATGAAGTATTTCGGTAAGTTAAATTGTCATTTGTTTATGCTTCACATATTATAAAACTGTACTTATTTACATTCTTGATTGAATATTCTTGAATTTATTGCTAGAAATCTGTTTTGATAGATTATTAAAAGAAAACATGTTTCAGTTGTAAAATACCTGGATGTGAATCAGAGTTTAGTACAACACTAATGCTGTACAAACACTTCACTGAAGTGCATTCAAATGGCACTGGCAATAATGCTAGCACAAATACAAAGACTGGGAATGGGAGTAGTTTTCATTATACTGAAATATTTAAAGATGATACTACTAACCCACAAGCAAATTTTAAGACTGACTTTAAAGCAAAGAATAATATTAATGTAAATGACTGTACGATAAGTACTAATGATCAAAGATCATCATCAGTTGTTAAGAAGGAAACACGGGATTGATTTCAGATAAGTTGGTATCACGCGTAAACGTGAAGATAAATAATTGTAGCGGTGAATCAGAGTACTTTACCGGGGCCGCGAACATTCGAATTATAAAGTAAATTATTTTTCCTCCTTCTTTACAAACAGAGATGCGTCTGTCCTTTATTCTCCATCTGTTTAACTAGTCACTTTTTATTACGTTCTTATTAGTGATTTTATGGGGGACGGCCCTCGTTAACTACTCAAATCTTCGTAATTATAACTTTGAATCATAGGAATGCTAAATAGAGAGATAACTCTAGGGTTATCAGAGTTGTTTTTCTATGAATTTTAATTATTTCAGTGAAGATATTATATAATAAAAATTTCATAGCTTTCGATGTTGAATTAAATTTCCAGATTTGCTTTTATGTAAATATCTAAAAATTACTAAGAACTTTATAATACCTAAAATTTACTTCTTGTTTACAAAACGGTATTATATTATAAATTTACAATGAAAAAAATTGAAAAGAAGTATATTTTCAACGTTTTCAAATATATTTTACTGTTATTATTGTAATGAAAAACAACATTACAGCTATTATATACAAAGCAAATATTAAATCAACTCATTTGTAATCTCTACATTTTAAAAAAAGATATGAAAAACAACTCGAACAAATTTAAAAAATTAAAACTTAATATTCAATCAATACAACAGTAAATGCAAAGTAAAGATACAATTCCGTAGATTGATAAGCCTAGTGCGGCAAATTTAAAAATAAAATTCTTGAAACAAAAGACCGTTTACTGCAGTAATTTGTGCGTGTGTTAATATAAAACTCTTGACTTTCCATACTAATTTTTACTATTTTATATTATTGTATCATTTTAATGTAATTTATGTTAGATCATGTCGTAGTTATTGTAGTAGATATTGTAGGTAAATAAGCATTACGTAGCATTTTCATTTATATGTCTGTACATTGAAAAATAAAGTGCAATAGTAAGTTAAAAAGGAGGTTTCATTAACTATAGAATACTTTATTATTTCATTAATTGAAATATTTTATTTCTTACACACAAAAGACTGTATATGATATATACATATATTGTATATATATAATCTAATCTCAATTTGAACAAAATTACCCTCCATACTGCTATCATTATATCTTTTAGTGTGATTTACTATGTTTGTTACGTTATGGTTTATAAATTTAATCGTTTGGTGTACAGCTCAGAAACAAAATTTTCTTTTAATAATCGTCGATGATTTAAGAACTGCTTTAGGATGTTATGGTGACGCTAAAGCGTATACGCCAAATATAGATCGTTTAGCGACAGGAGCTGCCATTTTTTCTCAAGCATTTGCTCAGGTTAGTATTAAGCTAATAGTAAGAAATTAATACCGAAGCTTATACATCAATTAAAAAATGTATATATACATATAGCAACGTCTTTTTAGCAAGCATTGTGTGCACCAAGTAGGAATTCATTTTTAACAAGCCGAAGACCAGATACACTTCATCTTTATGATTTCTATAGCTACTGGCGAAAAGATATTGGCAACTTTACAACATTGCCCCAACATCTAAAAAATAATGGATATATTACTAAATCAGTGGGAAAAGTTTTTCATCCAGGTTTTTAGTTTTTAAGATGCAATATGTGGATATAAATTGTTTTACATCATTTGATATGATTATGGTATGTTTCACAGGAATTAGTTCAAATAATTCTGATGATAGCCCTTATTCATGGTCAGAAACTCCCTTTCATCCATTTACAGAAAGATATAAAGATGCTCCAATATGTCAAACAAATATACAGATGCTGCCTGCACAAAATCTTGTAATATTTGTGATATAATGAGCTATTACTTAAAGAGTATTGAGAAGATTGAAAAAGATAATAATACCTAATAACATTACAAATTTTGTTTTTCATATTTTAGTTATGTCCAGTTAAAGTTTCATCAATGCCAAATAAAACATTACCAGATATAGAAATATTGAGGGAAGCTAAAACTTTTCTATCTAATCAAGCAGGAAATAGTAGTCCTTTTTTTTTAGCAGTTGGATTTCAGAAACCACACATACCATTTAAATATCCAAAAAAATATTTAAGTATATTTAATGATTATTATTAATTATTATAATCATAAAGATTTCTAATTAAAGAAATCATTTTTATAAAAAAATATTTTGCAGAAAAGCACCCCTTGCACAAATTTGAAGTACCTAAACCTTATAAATGGTCAAATAATGTTAGTAGTATTGCTTATAATCCTTGGAATGATTTAAGAAAAAGAGAAGATATTGCTGCTTTGAATCTTAAATTTCCATGGGAAAAAATACCAAGTATAGTTAAAGTGATATGTGAAAATTTATTTTCTTGTGTGTAGTGCACAAAGATATATGTTTATTTCTTTTTAATTTTCAGAAAGTTTTGCTCGGTTAATTATTCAATCATATTATGCATCTGTAACATATATTGATGATTTAATTGGTACATTAATAAATCATTTGGAAAGGTTGTCAATTCGAGGAGATACTACTATTATATTAATGTCTGATCACGGTGAGTTGAAAAATCTTCCAATTAACTATTGTCTAAATTTTTCTATCTTTTAAATTATTATTCAATTTTTTACAATTAATATTTATGTAGGCTGGTCACTAGGAGAGCATGCAGTATGGGCAAAATATAGCAACTATGATGTTGCTTTAAAAGTACCATTGATAGTATCAATACCTGGGCTTACATATGAAAAACTAAAAGAAAATACAAGCGTAAATAATTCGTCAAAAGGGAATCAGATATTTATAGATTCAATAGTAGAATTAGTTGATATTTTTCCAACAATTGCAGATTTAGCAAATATCTCAATACCTATTTGTTCAACTGAAAGTACGCAAATTACCTGCAGCGAAGGAATTACTTTTATACCACTTATAAGAGCTGCTTTAAAAGACGAGGTATTATTAATTTACAAATTTAAATTTTATAGCTTTAATAATATATAATTGTTGAAACTGTTTATCTTAGATATTTGTAATAATTTATAGTATATAATATTTATAATATAGTATAATTTATAGCTAATATTATGGAAAAAGGCGGCTTTTGCGCAATATCCAAGACCAAGCATTGAACCTTCGATACATCCAAATAGTGATGAACCACGTTTAAAAGAGATTATAGCAATGGGGTATACTCTAAGGACAAATAAATATCGTTATATAGCATGGTTATCATTTAATCCTAAAACTATGTCACCAAATTGGAACAATATCATTGCAGAGGAACTGTATGATTACAGTTATGACAAGGGTGAAAACCAAAATGTAGCATTTCTTGAAGAATATGCCAAATTAAAGGAAAAATTAAAAATTTTATTGCAACATGGTTGGAGAAATATTTTATCAGCTAAATCCAATTTTTAAATTATAATTATACTTGTTTAATTAATTTATTATCACTTTACATACATTTGCAACTTTAAATCAAATAAACTTCATATTTTTATACATAATTGCAAGCAATATGAAATTTACTTATTTGTTTAATATAAATTTATCATTAAATTAATAATAATTCATTAATATTCTATTTAAGTAATCTAAGTCAGTATAAAAGTTTTATGGTTAGTATGAATATACAGTTTATAAACACATATTTGCTGTATATATATATATATAGTTAAAAGTTTATCAAATAAAAAGTGCTATTGTTCAAGTAATAATTTTACTTATAGCAACAATGTTATTCTGTTTCATCAATACTGATACTACCATAATACAAATATAACATACTAAAAATGTAGATGAAAGTATAAGTGCTTAGGACAATATATCAAAGTATTTTTACACTATATAAAACAATATAAAACTTTACATTGTATAATTTTGTTCATTCCTCTTGATTTTTATTTTTGTTATTTACTGTGGTTGATATAACCTGAAAATGTATCAAGTAAATTTTACGTTTAATAAATATTTAACTTTAATTCCTTGTTAATGTATGCACGTTACCTCTACAACATCATCATCAACATCTCCAGATCTAATATCAGTAATCCTATAATCTTTCTGTTGATTGGACAAATTCTTAATTCTATTTGGTACTGAATAAGATGTTTGAGCCATATTGGGTACTGAAGTTAAGTTTGTATTCTAGTATTCATAAATCCTCAATTAAATTTTATACAAAAAACATGTTTTATATTCAAACGTTATCAATAGGAAAATTGTAAGTTATTAAAATACCTGATCGATTATTGAATTTGCGGTATTGTAGAAAGAATGTTGTTCCATGTAATTGTACATATTTGTTAATACATTAGCAGTCATCATTTGTTGGGTTTGTGGTGTTGCATTAGGATACTATAAAATGTAAATTATTATAAGAAGCTAATAAATATGAGCAAACTATTTGAGTTATTGACGAAAAACATCATATTCTTACATCCTTTTGAAGAAGTATTCGGAGTTTTTCATAATCCGTGCCAATACTCAATGGTGGCGGAATCTTATATTGATTTAACATCATATTATTTGGGAACGCCATTGAATATGATGGCATTATTGGTGGTTTTCCTTTCTTTTCCTCTTCATATTCTAACCAAGCTTGCTTTCTTTCTTCCTCATTCAGTTCTTCCTCTGCCTATTATTAAACAAGATTATTAAGAATATTTATTTTGAGACAAGCAGATTACTGTATTATGTAGCTACAAGTTACTTTATTTTCCAAAAGAGAATCATGTTCATGATAGTTCTCTACAAAATTTTTATATTTTAAAAATATTTCTGCTAATAATCTATCTTTAGGCAAATTCAGAGTCGGCTTCTCTCCATTGTTTCGTTCAAATGTGTACAATTCATTTAAATTCTGATTGCTATAATGACGTTCTATTTGTTGCTCATCGACGACTCTACAAGAAAGTGATAGTTTCGTCACTTGTCGATTATAGATCTTTTCTTCCATCGTTCCAGCTGCTAGAAATCGATAAACGTAACATGGTTTCTTTTGACCAAATCTGTAAATTATATATATTTCAGTAATTATGAAATCTTATTATTATCGATCACGATGAATTAGAATCAGAGGCACGAACCTGTATACACGAAATATGCTTTGGACATCATGAGAAGGATTCCAACTTGCGTCAAAAATAATAACACGATTGGCAGCAGTTAAATTAATTCCCAGTCCACCTGCTCTGGTTGAGATTAGGAACAATCTTGCTCTTGTATTTGATGGTTCATTAAATATTCTACACCATGCGTTTCTATTTTCAGCGGATGTTTGACCATCCATTCGAAAGTAGTCCAACCCCAATGACCAACTTCCAGTATGTCCATCTATATATTCCAAATCTTCACCATTTTGTGTTGTATTATCGATTTTTTCAAGAAACTGCTCGATTAAAGATAATGAATACAACGATTGTGAAAATACCAAGCTAAAATAATTAAGCAATTTTTAAAGATAGTATGTAAATTATTGTAAACTTTTCTAAAAGTAATATAAAAAGCATACACTTTGTCTCCGATTTGTTCACATTCCTTCAGGATTCCAAAAAGAAGTATCAATTTGGAAGAAACTCTCATATCTTCAAAGTGTTCGAGTTTAACAAACTGTAACCACCATTCCTCTTCCTTCTTTTCAGGTTCTTCAGGAATTATTTCAGCTTCTACATATAAAATAAGATATATATATTTTATAACATATTAGTTTAACGTAAATATAATCTTACCTGGTCTATTATTTTTTGAATTAGTTCTTATATTTTTTGTAACATTTGTATCAATGGTTACAATATCATCATCTTCTTCAGTACTCATACTGGTCGTAGTCTCTATTTCGGCATCGTCAATAAAGTCTTTTAAAGAACCCTCCGAATCACTAATTTCGAATTTTTTTTCATTTATCTTTTCTATCTTTTCTGCATTCATTCGCAAAACCAAGGGATGTGTCCATATTCTTTGTAATGATTGAAAATCTGCGAAAAGAGTTCCATTGGCATTGCGTATTCGCCTGAAATAGAAGATATATATTAAATTTTGAAATTTCATTAAAAAGTCATTTCACATACCTTGCAAAATTATCCAAATAATGTTGATACATATTAATTTGCATTTCAGTTAGACTGACAAAAATTACATATTCCTGTTTTGGTGGTAAAAACGGTGTTAGTACAGAATAATCAAACCTTTGTACACAGCCCTTTAACATCTTATGTAAAACGTATGCTCGTTTCTTCATTAATGTAACATCATATTCGGTAGAATCATCAAATTGACCATTAGTTATTGGATTCCCAAATCTGTTTAAAAATTCTTTCTTCGTTCCTAAAAGATTTGGCTTTACAAACTGTACCATACAGTGATCTGTAATATATCAGTTATAAATGTTTAATCAAACGAATACTGAATTATTTATATATATACTTATTTAATATTGATCAAGTTTTACATTCTATCAAATTATTTTGGAGTGGTGTTCCTGTAAGTACAATTCTCCGTAATGTTTTAATCTGTTTCATTGATTTACTGAGAGCAGTATCCTCATTTTTTAGTAAATGTCCTTCATCGCAAACTACGACGTCTGGACCAGGATTTATTAAATACTGTAAAACTGCTTCTTTGATATTCTTTCTCATTTTATTATTTGTGCCACTTAGATTCCTAAACATTTCATAACCAATAATGAGTACACCACCAGTTCTTTGCCAGCTTTCCAATTGAAACTTTCGTTCTATATTTTTCCTTAATCTTTAACAAATTTATCAACAAATATTATATGACCATTTGTTCATCATTATCTTAAATGTACTTGTAAATATATTTATGGAACTTACTTAGTCATTTCGTAAATCTCGATGTCATGTTCTATATCCTTTAACCAATTCGTAAATTCATTTACCCAATTAAGTACCGTGCTCAAGGGACAAACGATCATAATTGTTTTAACACCAGTTTTTTCATGTGTTAAAAGTGTATGACCCAAGGCAATTACTTGAAGAGTTTTACCTAGTCCCATACAATGTGCAATTATACATCCAGATCCGCTAGAAGAATTTACTCTTTCCAATGATTCAAAGCATGCGTCCCACATGAATTTTATTCCCTCAGCTTGATGGGGTTTTAAACGTTTTACTAAATTTTCATGGACAGTCACCAATTCCGCTTTTGTTTCAGGATCAAAATCCAATACCAACTTATCTACTTTTTCTTCGCCAGCCAATCTTGCTTCATACATCTCATTGTACTATAATACAAAATAAAGAAATGCTTTTTCTTCATTCTTACGGAACAGAAAATTAGTTAAAAGTTAATTAAAAATATGTACCAATTTTTGTCTCTCAGCAATACGTTTAAGTCTTTCTTCCTCTTCTTTGGCAGCTTGCTTAGTATCACTTGTAACTTGCTTATCTTTCATTACTTTTCGGATATTTTTACGACCTTTTTTTCCAGGTGTTCCTTGAGAATTCGTAATATCAAGGTCCTTATCGCTATTTTCATCACTATTACTGGACATATTTTTAATGCGTCTTCTCTTTGGTTTGGTTCTAGAAATTTATAAGGAATATATATATATATAGTAATGTAAAAACCAACATAGAAAATTACTATAAATTTTTTTATACGATTTTTTATAGAAATTGATAGCTTCATATAAAAGGAAAGCATTAAAATAAATCATGGAAAAATATACAATAACTTGCGAAAATTTTAAACCACTTATCAGATGAAAATGCTATTTATTTAAATGTTATTTTATGAATGAATGTAAGAATATACTAAGAATATTATTTTATCTTTGTTCTTATTTCTAAGAAAATATGTAATTGTAGAATTAGCAATTAGTTTAAAAATATATAAAAATAGTCTTAAATAATTAATATTTGCTCAGCATAAATAATCTTTTGCTCAGTAGCAGTAGTTCTTTTGGATTTATAAAATAATTTTTTAATAAATTCAGCACTATACTACTTCAGTAGAATGGTACCACAAAAATTTTTCTTCTTGAATGTTCTTTTCCTCCCTGGCCCGTTCTATATAATCTCATATACATTGTAAAAAATATCTAGACTAGAACATTGAAAAATTTTCAAACATTTCTAAATCATGAAAAACTGTAAGTGAATAACACAATGAAAGAAATGTTTAAAAATTAATTTTCATATAGTAATCTGTGAGCAATCTCTACACATATGTATTTAATTGCTGTTACGAAATCATTAACACTGATGGTGTAAAGCTTTTGCATAGTATTGTATATATATAAAAGTAGCTATTATAAAAAATACCTTTTCTCTATAATCGAAGAGTCAGAACCAGATGATTTATGTGTCTTACGTTTACGCATCTTTTTTGGCTTTCCTACTGAAGAATCACTATCTGAAGACATATTATCTTCTGACATGGCAGATTTATTTGATTTTGTATCAGAATTTATCACCTGCAGATCTGAATCAGAATCTATAATCTGTCTACGATTTCTTCTTTCGCGTTTTACAACTTTGATAGCTGAATGTCCACTATTTAAAAAAATACCATGATTTATTTAATATATTACATGGTTTATTTATTAATTAACTATGTTAAATAACTCACATATAACTTTCTTCTGCCTTTTCTGTCCCTTTTTGTTTCTTATTCCATTTTTCTCTTGCAACATCAGAATCTGAGTCAGAGGAGAACTTCATTGTTAATAGTTTATTTCGCCTCCATTTATTTTTTTTCCATTTGTCATCATTTTCCTAAGTATAATCGAATTAATCAATATCTTAATCTAAAACAAATTAATTGTCATCTTAATTGTTACCTTATCACTACTCTTTTTTTCAGCTTTTTGAGTTGATCGTTTTGAAAGATCCTTTGATTTGGTTTTACTTTTGTTCTCCTCACTGTTACTGTTTTCAGAAGTAGATTCTTTTTGTTCACCTGAAATAAGATATATAAAATTTAATTTTATAAATAAATTTAATATGTAATGCTAATAAACAAGAAATAACATTAAATTTAGAAGAAGCTAGTCTAATATCTACCAATATCTGAGTCGGAAGAATATAAAAGAGCTTTCTTAGTAACTGCATCTGCTTCCAACATTAATTCCCTATTAGTTTGGAAATTAGCTTGTATTTTTGCGATTGAAATATCATTGTTTATATCAGAATCTTCCCCTATATTTTCAGTTATATCAGAATCTTTCTCTGCATTTTCGTTTTTCAAATGATTCAATAGGGAATCTTCAATTTCCTTTACTTTAGTCTTTTTTGCTTTTCTAGACAAAAAACTTCGTGTTGAGCCAAAAGTATTTTTACGATTGTTTTGTAACCTATCCAAATCAATTAGACTGCAAAAATAAGTATATATATATATATATATATATATAAGTAAATATATAAAAGTTTTATCGCAAGTAATGAAAAATAATTTTTTTGTTTTGTACCTTCTAAGCTCTTTATTCTCTAAATATTGTCGAGATTTTTCTAACGCATTCTTATACTTTTTAAGAGCATTTTCTGGTAATTTTTCGACAACAACTTTACAAAACATTTTTAATTTTTTATCTGACCCAGCATAATTTATTTTAGGTAAACATGCTGGTTCTCTAGAATCCAATGCTTTTTTGTCTTTTGTAAGATTTTTATCTTCATCTTTATTTTTCTTTGAAGAAGTATTTATTATTAGTGGTTTCAATTTAATATCATTATCAGAACTTGAATTTTCACTACTGTCACTGAAATAATGTTTCTTACTTAAACTTTCTTTTTTATCACAAGGACTCATAGAATCATCTGAATTTGATTCAAGAAGTGCACGTTTAGCACAAACTTCTTCATTAACGAGTTCATCAAGTTTTTCTAATGAATTATTTCCATAAATAGAATTACTTTGTGTCTTATCTTTTCCTTCTTTTTTATCGCATTTTATCTTTTTCGATTGCGATACGTCTTTTTCTTCGAAACTATCATTTGTGTTGAAACTTTCAATAAATTTTTCATTCAGTGATTCATCATTTGTGGGTGTTTCTGAGTCCGATTCTAACATTGCCCTCTTAGCTTGTTCTTCGGCATCAATATCATCTAAAACGTCATTTTTCTTTTCTTCAGTTGATTCTACAATTCCATCAGAAAAAACTAATTTAGATTTTGCATTTTCAATTTTAGTAGGGCACGAGTTTTTATCTCTATTATCTTTATTATCTTTTTCAAGTTCCTTTAATTTTAAACCATTTTCATTCCTACATTCATCTCTGGCTTCTATCAAATCATTAATGTCTGTATCTTCAAATATATCATCTATGGATTCGTTCATAGCATGTTCATTCGTAGATATCTGATATTCTTCAGATGTCATCTCATTTGCATCAATTACTTTCAAATCATCTCTTGTATAAGTTTTATCTTCCTTTTTGTTGTCTAAGATGGAAGAGATAATTTGATCACTCTTTTCATTGTCACCTACTAATTTTTCTGAAATTTTAGTTAATGTATTGTTTGTTTTGTTTTTATCAACGTTTATTTTCGTATTACTTGTTCCTTCATCAGAAAATATTTCTTCATTATCACATTCAGAAACTGCGCTTGCTGCATTTGAGCTGTTCTCGGATTTATTGGATTCTTCTGCATCCCCTTTCTCTTTTGCTATTTCGTTATCACTTAAAGAACAGTCCTCATGAGCTATGCTTTGTACTTTATGACTTTTACTCCATTCTTCATAAAAATTTGTTAATTCTTCTTCTTGTGCATTAAGTTCCATTTTAAGATTGTTGATCACATTTTTTGATTTTTCTATAACATTAAACGCTGATTCTTGGTATGTTAATTCTTTCTTAAAATATTTCCATTTTACATGTTCCATCTGTATTTCATACTCTGAACAAATCGCCTTAAATTGATTAAAAATTTTCACAACATGAGACTTGAACTGTAAGCTTTGTTCTTTACTGATTCTAGTCTTTTTTATTAACTGTGATGTGGATTCTGGATTTGACTCAGTGGATATTACTCGACCCTTCCCAGCTTTTTTCAGGACACTCAAGCCACTAAGAGAAATTTTTGATTTTGGGAATTCTTTGCCAGAATTAGAGTCTGCATCTTCCCTATATAAGTTGAAATCTTTTTGTTTGGACTTTAATGATGAATGTCTTTTTGTCTTCTTTTCAGCAGATTTCTCATAAATTGCATCATCTGAATCACTAGAAACTGAATTTCTGATTTTATTCTTTTCTTTTCTTATATTATTAGAATCAACTTTCTTATTTCTCATAATCTTTTTGTGCCCATCATTTTTTAAATGTTCCTTGCCTTTCTTTTGTTTATGATGAGCAGTTTCACTCTCCTCCTCAGAGGATTCTCTTCTAGACGTTTTTGCTTGTTTTGGTCTGTTAATGCCATCCTTATCAGATGACCTTTCACTGGAATTATCACCTAGGAATTAATTAAAGATAATTTTTCTGAATAGAATTACTATTTTAACTTATTGTAATAAACATTTCTAATTTCCTTCTATAATAGACTTCTTCTATTCATCTTACGTGAATTTCCAAATTTATAAAAGAAAGGTCGTACATCTTCAGGAGTACTGGAATCATTGTCACATAATGACCGTATTGATTTTTTTACTTCTTCCACTCTTGCAAGCCGTTCTTTCATATATACTCTGTTTTTAGTGTCCCTTCTGAAATCAAATATGTGCTTTTAAATTATTATATTATTATTACATTCTGACTATGTTACACGAAAACAGAAATTATATTAATTATACTACATAATTATTTTCACATAATTTTCTACTAAAACTATGCAGAATTAACATATAAGTGTTTATTTTTTTCTTTGTATATACTTACTTGAACAAAGACATAGTGATTGACAAAATAGTTCTCTATTTCTAAAAGGACCTTGAATTAAGTATAAAACATTTTTATTTTCCAATTTCAGAACCCAAAATGTCAGATTAAACTTGTTATATATGTTTCTGGAAACATAAATTTCTATTTTAACACTTGTGAATTAAAAGAATTTTTATTAATGTCATATCACCTACACTATTATGTCATATTATCTTGTCTATCCTGGTTTTATTAACCAATCAAATTACTTTGACAAATTCACAATCCCATGTCCCATGTATGGATCAGTGTATTCTCAACTCACAAGTCCGTTGACCCATCCATAGGTTAGGAATACCTTGTGTTTGAATTTCTGTGTAAATAATTAAATTGCAAATGTTTTACATGCAAGGAATAATTCAAATGAATATTCTAACAAAAATTATTGGGGAAACAAGAATTATTATAACTAATCAATTGTTTTGAAGCAGTTAATGCAAAATGCATGCATATCGCTTTCTTAGATATATGGAGAGGAAGTATATCTTTTAGCATGGGCTGTGAAGGTGTTAATCTTTAAACATTTAGAGACATTATCTAATTGCATATTATAGCAATAATAAACAAAGAAGATAAAGTATTTATAACATGTACTTTTTATTTGGTCCTTCTCAAAATTGTACCTGTAAAAAATAGTCATAGAATTAAAATAATAGAAAAATATTAAAAATGCGCATTACAAGATCTTTTATTTTATTAATTCATATATTTTCTCTCTATCTATTTCATAACTTCTATTCTAAATTCTAACC
Organism: Bombus pyrosoma; assembly: GCF_014825855.1. Lineage (NCBI taxonomy): Eukaryota > Metazoa > Arthropoda > Insecta > Hymenoptera > Apidae > Bombus > Bombus pyrosoma. Next base: position 6,833,268 of record NC_057783.1, read on the forward strand.
AATATTACTCTTTAATTAAATATTCAATAATTTTAAAATCAATTAAAGTCATCATACAAATATTTAACATATAATCTATAACAAAAATATCAAGCAATCACTTATAAATAAAAGTTGATGTAATTTGCAAGTCTGTTTTTCCACTATACGTATACTAGGTATGTAAAATTGTTTTTATCTCAAAAACGAAAAATTGTTACTGTTTTATTTTTATAACATCGAAAGTAATTACATTTACGACAATATGACTTCTGCAAATGAGTGCACAATCGCTATTGTCATTTTTACACGCTGATTCTTTAAGATTAAAATAAAGTTAAAAATTTGCATATATTAACTTATTTATTTATTAACTATTTCACAGGTTCATGTATTTACATATGTATAAATTTAAATCATAACAAACTGGTTAAACAACATGGAGAGACCTTTTTCACCTGACATTCTTTTATAAATCATCTCAAACTTTTACATATTATTATATTTAAATTAATAAAAAGTATAATATTTAAATGAAAAAATACATGTATAGGAATGTAATAACTCTGATAATAATTACTTGAAATTGATATGTATGGTCTTACTGAATAAACCGCCCCCTGGCAGTAGGACATCAAACTATATTTAAGTATGTCAAATATAAATTAGTTAATTGTTAATTTTTATACATATATTTTTTATAACAAATATGAAAATATTGTTACTTACATATTACAAATAAATAGGATATCAACATATAAGCATGTGAAAAATGGGTTGCAGAGTTTCACAACAAAATTCTTTAAAATATCACTTTTATTTACTCATTATCGAAAACATATTATTTAACAATAAATAAATACATAAAATCGTACACATATATACACTTACATATATATATATATATATATATATATATATATATATATATATATACATGCAGATAGTTTATAATTTAAGTAATTTATTACAGAATAAATCACCTAAGAAGTTAATATTTTTCCTGATGGAGGCCTAATAAATTTTCTGTTGATCCAGGAAATATTATTTTAAATCTTGAACGGCCTATATCATTTATTACTAGATATATTTTTATATTTACATGTTTTAAGATTCATCAACAACTGTATCTATTTCTCGATCTTCTGACATCTGTAGAGTATGACTTTGTAAACTGCACAAACTCTTTTCTTTCGGAATATAACATTTTGTATCCAGCACTCGGTTTTCTTCAAGTGCAGGAACATCACAAAAAAGACATCTTGTTTCTTCAAACTCTTTTTCCAAGCATGGATGAAAAATTAAACTGCATATTGGACATGTTTTATACTGCATGGTAGTTATTTGCAAGAGAGTAATAGCACACCTAGGTAATATATGGCCTTGTGAACATTTGGTAACTTTCCAAGGAAGTTCATTTATAATTTCACCGCACAGATTACAAGTTTCAATATTACTTAAATTGAGTTTGCATGTTTCTTTTAAAACGTCTTTAATATGTTTGGAAAATGGTGTTACTTTTTTATCTTCTTCTCCAGCCAAATATGCTTCTAAATACATTTTTAATAAACATATGGAAAGCTTTTGCTGTTCTGACAAAGAAGATTTGCTTTCAAGATGCATAAGATAATTGCATGCAGAGTGAACAAAAATTAAGGGTTGTGCTTCTGATATTTCTCCAGCAATACTACCTATTCCCTGAATGACCTTTTTCTTTTCACAAACTTGTATCATCACAGATGTCCACATTACTACTCGTAATTCATGCAAGGATAAAGATTCTAAATTGGATGGTACTTTTGATAAAAGAATCGTCGGATTTAATGCTCTTGTTGCTTTCATCCTAATCGCTTCTAAACAATCCCATAATTGCTCTAATCTCTCATGTTTGCTCTCATTTAAAACAGTTGATGGGTCCCAGTTTTTATGTTTTAAGCAGAACATATGTATTTTGGTCGGTTCCTTCATTACTAAATGGTCGTATATAGTGTTCGGACTAGTTACGTTTATAAAAATTACAAAGCTTGGAGAATGTGCGCAACCTAAATATCGAACATGACTTTGCGATAATTTATTGTTTACCTTCATTTTTAAAAATTGATTTCCTTCCGTATTAACTGAAAACATTAAGCCATTTTCTGTAGTGACTAATGCATAATTTGTGCTTATACAAGTCATTCCTAAAAATTATTAATTTACTTATATTAACATTGTACGCTTTCCTGTAAATTGTATAGTAACACAATTTTATTTACCCGAGATCGTGAAGCCTTCCAATTGCAAATGTTCCATAGTTTTTAATGTACCATTTTTCTCAATGTAGAATAAAAACAAAAAGGGACCTTTTGCAACTAAGATTTTTATGTTCAAGTCATTTTGAGGAAATATTCTTATAGCGCTAATAGAAATACGATCTTTATAATCATAATATTTCTCAATAAATTTTAGCTCCATATTCTGATCATGATCTTCAATATTAAGTCCATGAATACGTCCATCAATATATCCAACAATAATTAAATGCTTTTTTATGTCAATTGTAACCCAATTTAAAGCACTTATTTTTATATATTCATTTAATCTTATTGTTCCTATAATCTCAGGATTTGATATTTCATTATAGTCGGATATTTTTGGAATTTTATAGATAATTATATCTCCATTGAAATATGCAACAGCAAAATATGCAAAATTTACAAAAAGCTTGCTCCAAGTAAAACAAGAAGCTTGTAATGCTTTTAAACAATTTTTAAATGTTTCAAATAAAGTTGAATTATTTTTAGGTTCTTTCAGTTTTGTATTAATTTCTTGCTCTATAAAATTATAGCGTATAGAAGATAAATCATATGCAGGATACCAGTCTTTAGAAATTTTATATGCTATTGTAACAGCACCTGCTGAAGTTAAAATTGCAATAAGACACTTGTTGGGATGTATTAAGTTCTGTGGTGACCAAGTTAAGTCAATTATTTTTGGGACCATTTCTTTTAAATTAGATAATTTTGGAGTTAAACTCTCCTCCATTATGAATGAATAAACTGCTTCACGTTGCATGCCCCAAATTTTAGATTCTATTTTGTTACATAAATTTTCTGTTGGAAGTGTTGAAGGTGCATAAATGAAAGATCTAATAAATTTTATAGTTGAACAAGGAGACATTGGAGAAGGTATCAATTCCTGCAAAAGATAACATCATTAGGTATATTATGTTAATTCCACATATAATATTGATACTATTAGATTAAACTTACGAATATGTGAATTCCTTTTTCAGTAAGAATTGATATATGATTATCTGTAGACCATTGAACTGAAAATTTAGACATAACTAATGGAAAAATAGTGAGATTATAAATTTCTTCCATCTCCATCGTTTGCTAAATATTTATTCATATAATATGAAGATTCCAAAAATCTTTCACCTGAAGAAGTTTCATATTTGTTATGAAGAATCTTTTTTAACATTTATACAATTATATGCATACATTTCGTTTCTTTATTTTTTAAATTATTTTGTATGTACTTACATGCATATGTAACCTAAATATAAGGATATATATAAAGTAAATACATAAATCATTATAATTCAATTTACAATTTAAAACAATATATTAAAATTTATAAATATGTATTCATATATTTTATAAATAATTTATACGTATATATATATATATATATATCTTTTAAAAAATTAAATCTATAAAAACTAACCTATTGATTGTTATTATCGCTTTTCTTAATGATTGTGTATTTTTAAATAACAACACATTGGTACATGAAAACATATTTAATAATTAACATTGAATTTAGTCTTACACAATATATGGTTAAGTACAAATGAGATCAGATCTTTCAGTAAATTTTTAAATATTTGAATCAGTTGAATCAACGCGGTTAAAGCTGATAACAACTCTTAGTAAGTTTCCATCACATATATATAAGTACTTATTAGCTCTTAATTTTTAAAAATGATCATACAATAATTACAATCTCTTATACAATTGATTACAAGCATGTATTATATATCACATATACACTATTCGTTATCACGCATAAGGTATTCACTTTGTTTAAAGCAACATTGTTCGATATTAAAGTATTTGTATATTTCATATAGTACAATATGAAATGAATAAGAATTAAGAATAATTGTATAAATTCTATTATCACATAAAATTAAGATAAGTAGATCATTTCTGAATAAATTGTTTGAGCTAACAGTTTTAAATAGATCTAAGATTATACAGAATATCATGTTGCTTTTGCTAAATTATTATATTGATTGAAACATAAAAAATGGCTATCGAAAATATGGTATGTTAGTAAATAGGGAAAACATTATATTTGAGCATTTCCTCAATCTTTTGCTTATGTTTTAAGAAATGATTCTCTCATCAACGAGCACCGCAATAGGAGCGCAGCTCCTCGGTCGTACAAGATTTTAAACAACATTCCTCGTGAATTCCCCGTCCACTTCTTCGAAATCTAATCATTTTTTTCGCATTCTTGATAGACTTATAAGGATGCAGATCGTAACTATAGGCCATATAATCATCCATCTCCATTTCTAAAAGAAAAAGAAAGAATATATAATATTTAAATGAAAATATTGAAATTCCTACAATTTTCTTCCATTTGATATCGGTCAGTAGTAGCAACGTTTTTAACTATATTTACATACTTCCCTTTCCTATTTTTTTTCTTGCAACAAATGATTTAGGAGCAATATGCTTTTTACAATGTATGATCTACTTACCTTGATTGCTTTTTTTAAATCGGCTATTGTAAACACTACCGCATACTATCTGTAAAGTACTTGACAGAATTCGGCCACAATATTGGTGCCTTTCTGTCATAGATTGATCTCGAGATTGATCTCGAGATTGATCTCGTGATTGATCTCGTGATTGATCTCGAGACTGATCCCTAGATTGTCCCTTTTGACCATACTGAAATACATCTGATCCATGTGTGTTCCGCTGCTTGTATGTATCTGATGCATGTTCCGCTACCGGTATTAGGATCACTATCACGAGTATTAAACTCATGAGCGCGTATAATCCATTTGCACACATCTAGAAGCAAAGAAATATTTTTGCAAACTTTTTAATTTAGTAAGATTCTGCAATAATAATTGTCACGACCCATGACCCGCACGATCCGTAGCGCGAAAGTAAAATTGATAACTTCTTTCAAATGATTGTCAAATCAAGATAATTTAAAACGTTTATTTCAAACCATGTTTACAGTATTTGAATTGAAAGGCAGTTAAAGCCGCTAAAAGCTATATCTTGCGAAAACTTATCTAACCATGTTTTTATATTTACCTAATTATGTTTCTATAACGATATTAAGACAATTTAAATTGTAAACAAAGTCGGCAGTTGAACAAACGTTGGGGATCTTCCCAAACATTTTCAAAAGAAAGACCCCGACGTTTTTTCATCTCCGACGGATAAATGTAGCGACTCAGAGAAATCAATAAGGAGAATATTTACCGTTCGTTAATCGAGTAAGAATATTTACCGTTCGTTTATTGAATAGAATATTTACCGTTCGTTTATCGAGTAAAAACAATAATTACCGTCCGCTTATCGAATAAGAAGAATAATAATTACGGTTCGTATATCGAATAATATTAATTAATTACCGTTCGTCAACCGAATAATTACTATTCGAAGAGTTAGTTATCATTTTGTCTATCAAAGAGTTAGTTATCATTTTGTCTATCGAAGAGTTAGTTATCATTTTGTCAACCAAAGAATCATCATCTTGTCAACCGAAGAATCATCATTTTGTCAACCGAAGAATTTTATATCCGTCAATCTGTCAGTTAATTGTCAATATCGAAATCAAGTAAGATTTGAATAAATCATTACATATTGTAAATTTACTTTCGAACAACTTTAATCCTCTCCCGTGCCAGTATTCCCGCACATAGCAGGTTAGCCGAAAGTGGAGCTTATTGCCAGTTGCATTAAACGTCAGTTAACGCTACCTTCTCGTCGGCAACTAAATAGAACTTAACAATAATAATACTATAGTAGCTTACTCTCATTGAAAAAAATCATTAATCATATTCTATTATTACAATACAGATATTTATGCAAATTTATATTTGCATGAATGCAACTAATGAAATAGCGCCTAATATGTTTTGTTTTACTTTATATATATTTATATATTCAAGTTCTCTATAAATTCATAAACACCTGCAGTTTATACATTATAACAGCATTAGTATGAGATAATACGGTACTATTAATATAACATACAGTACTATATAATATAATTAGTATGATATTCAACTACTGATAAATTAAAGGTGTCAAAGAACTGTAACATCTATTCCTAATAGAAAGAATGTCGATTGAATTTTTGTAAATCCAAATAAGCTAAACTTAAAAGCGAACACTTGTACTGGGTAAACTCGAAATTCAAGTATCATAAGTGGATCCTCTCAAGTATGTCTATTTAAATCGCTTTTATTAACTTTTATCAGGACTTATCAATAATGAAGCCCCCATGCTGTTGCTGTCGCGTACCAGTCGTCGAGTAACGACCTATTTTTAGATATCATTCGTGCAAATGTGAATCTTGTACTGTAAATGTTTCCGTGTTAAAATCCTAGATCGAATGCTTTTCAAATATCTCACGAATTCCCCTTATTCATCCACGCGCGAATATTTGGAAAAGATAATCAGGAAGGAAACCTGTGTAAAAGATCGAGCAATATTATATCATCGAAGAATTATTCCTTCAGCTTTTCCGTATTTTCTATTTTAAAAATTTAGTTCAATAAATACACAGAAAAGTTGAAATAATAGCAGTAACATTTTTTAAGATAAACAATACTAACGGTATTTTATAAAAAATTGATAAATAATTGAATTTAGGTAGAAATAATGGTCATAGGAAATACTGAGGATTGTTTTTAAGATATTAATTATCATACTGGAGAATGATTCACGATTCAACGTACCGTGCTGATATAACTTCCTTCAGCAACATAGATATTATTTAACTATTATTTCCCACAGTGTAACATTCTATTCATTCTCACAAATTGTTGCGGTTTTTCTTCTTTTTAATTGATTAAGAATGAACTATATAACAAAATTGTTTTTAAACCTCCAATCGATGTAAGATAATAATTTGAATATTATCGAAAAATAAATAATAAAAAGATCAAGCTCTATAATAAAAGGGAATATATTTTATTGTAATAGAGTTACTTACTCATACATCGACAAGATAGAGATCAATAAAACATGTATATATACATATATGTATACATGTATAGGAATATTATATATGTATATCACGATGTATCACAGGTTGGTAGATTTCTTTTTCTTCACAATCAATTACATTAGTCGAAGGATAGCATTTTGAATAGTCTAAATATATTCTTCGCGGTTGAATTGTGCAGGTTGATAAAGAGCATGAAACATAAATAAAAATTCAATAAGCAAGAATGTATTTTTCTTTGCACGTAATCATATAAGCAAAATACATACATTTCGAGGAGTAGCGCGAAATGAAAAATAATACGCGTGATAATTATTGAATGCAAAAATATTCGTCATTATAAGAGTTCACTTTTTTTTTCTATTTCGATAAAATTTTAAGTTGTATGTACGTAATGAAAACAAATGTAGATAATATTGTCGCTGAACACACTGATAAGAAGTAAAGTTAAGGCTACATTTCAATTTAAAAATATCTGTTTCTCTTGCATATTTTTAAATTGCAATATTCTAAATCTAAACTATATATTATAGATTACCGTTTCGTATAGATTATATTCATTACTAATAGGTATATATAGATTATATCGATTCATATAGATTTTATTGATTGTCTTGCTAATTGACCAATTATTTAGAGAATCTGGTCAGTTAATAAGAGAAGATCTATGACATTAATTCTGTCTCGATGTGAAGTGAATAGAGAAATAGAATAAGATAGTGATATCCGATACTTAACCCAAGTAATACTGAAATTACTCTGAGATACTGAAATTCGAAAGACGATAGTTTATAGTTTATATTACATCGTCAAATCGCTATATAGAAGAGTTACACAATTAAAAAAAAACCAGTAAATGTACAAAATTATTTGAATAGGATTTAACCCTTCATCGTCGCATATTGGTGTAACTCTACATCACATTTTGTATATGACAATATCATATATTATATATGTTGCATTATTGTGTTATTAAAATATTGATGTAGCAGAAAACTACAAAATATTGTCTTAACAATAATAACTGACGAAATCAACGTGAATCGATTGGAACCAAAGTTCGAAAATACCGTAGACTGTAAAGGGTTAATACTAGAATTAATATTAGAGCTAGAAAATTAGTGCTTATTCAAGTATTTAACAACGAAAGTATTTTTTATAGTGATCGTCAGTTTGCAAGGCAATACTATGTATCGAATATATCGAATCGATTAATATCGAATATCTCAAGCATGAATCGATAATTTCAATTTTATTTTGCATGCCGTTATATGTATGAATGAAAGGAATTAGTTTATATAATTGTGGACAGTTACCTTTCGATTAACTCTAAGGATAAAAGATTTCTTGACAATCTTGAACATTGACATATACAGTAAGTATTTTATTCATATTCTCCTTCCCTTTTCTTAATTGTCTTTTTCTGTAATGTCGTAAATTTTCAGAGCGTAGAAATGAAACTGTCTTAATGGTTCTGACAATTGTTTATCGATCTATTGAATTATGTAATCGGTAAGGGATAATCGATTATATTAATTAATCGACATCTTCCAGTCACTCTGGTAAGATCGAATTTTCAGCAACGATTTCAAATTAAACTAAAACAAATATTGTAATCGCTTCGTTTAGGTACTTCTCTCATGAAAATGTTCATACTTCCATAATCAATCCGTAACCAAAGATGACACAAATATCCTTTGACCAGATGTCGACGCTTAAAACGAACAGAAACGATCGACGCAAAAGGGTAATTCGTAATAATGCATTGTTCTTTTTTTCCGTTTATTTGTCTTCATTTCATTCGGTTCATCGAAACAATTAAACACCACCGTTTCCGTTCAACAATACTCTTGCATCTTTAAAATTTGAATACACGTTTAAATACTGAACAATTACTATGTACACCTGACGCGTCTACTTTTTCAGAGAACATTTTTTAATACACCGAAGATTTTCTACATCCACTTGAACACGTTATTTTTCTCTCTGATTTTCTTTAAGCAAGAGTAAGGAAAAAAGGTCTATAGATGGAAGAAGAGAAAGAAGAGAAATATAACATTGAGGATAGAAAGAAGTGAAAGAAGAAGAGGAAAGAGAGGAGGTCGTATTCGACTCTTGATCCACCGATTACTAGTTATTTTACTCTGTTTAAAATCGGCAATCCCAGCAATATGCATATAAACTCAGTCCCTACTAACACAAGTCAGTGACAGAGATGGTAAACGCGCGAGCAGCCACATATTTCTACTTTGTTCTTGTTTCTTTTTTTCTTTTTTCATTTTTTAGCCAAGCGCTGTAGTTATATTCCTGGCTGATTATCGCATTACTTTATTATCTATCACTACTGCTTATTACTACTATCGTTATCCACGTTATTGACAAGAAATTCGCTTCCAGTGATAGGGACCTAAGTTTAGTTTTAAATCTTGAGAAGAGGTGAACGTGAAACTCACTGATCTCAAATTATCTTCTTCTTTGGTTTCTTTTTAAAATTTACCTTCGAAATTAACCTTCTTATTATTTAAGCGCTAAATATATATATTCCGTGTATTATATTTATTTCTCATTTAAATGTAAGTTAATAAAAATACAATATACATATGAAAATGCAAAGTTACGTTAAGGGATGCACTTACCGGCTCGTGAAGAAGCTCGTGTTTCACTAAGGAAAAGCAGAAAAAATATGTTAGCAAAAAAGTTGCTGAGTTCTTTATAAAATTGTAGAAACATCTCTAGTAATATTGAACACATTATCTTTTGTTACATTAAATGAGATAATATGGTATTTCGCTGCATATCGATTTCTCATTTCTCTTTCGAGCACAATCAAACAAAATTTATAAAATGATCTTTAAAAAGAAGATATTGGTATCGAAATATATTTTACGGGACTAAGAAAAGATGACGTTCAAATATTTCTTTAATTGAAGTTGATAAAAAAATAATGTATATAATAAAAAATATATGAATGTTTAAAATACAGAATGAGGAATCATAATTTATAATCAGAGGTAAAAGCTCTATTCGCATTCAATTGTAAAGACAAAACCAAAGGAATGCACATTTTTTAATATATTTTACAAAACGTTCTATTCGTACAGCATATAAAACAATACTCTGTATTTATTTTATATTCACACATTAGCTCTATACGACTGTACCACCATATTCTTTCGTTATATGTAGAATATAACTTTATACAGTATTCGGCGCGATTTTCAAATGTCAGTACTATGAAAGTGCGGTATCCTTTTGTCGCGTGGTTCCAGCATGCTTTTCGCCAGTTGAAAATGCCGGTGTAGCGCTATCGAACTTCTCCGAATTGATCGTTTTAGTCGTACGTTCTCGATCGATTGTCAATTCCGTTGCATCTGAGCTCACGCTTTTACCAAAAACCCTTCCAGGCGAAAATTCTTGCTGCTCGTTCGAACTTGCACTCGTTTTCAATGACCTGTCGTGATTGATGTGCGTATCTTTCACTTCCTGCTTCACTTCGTTCAGTGGAACTCTTGCAGGTTTCGATGAACTCTTCAGATGCACAATATGATTATTTATTGAGTCTGTGCTGCTTTTTTTATGGCCTATATGATTATGGTGATTCGAGAATACAGAATCCGTTTTGCCTAGAAATTGGCTACCGCTATTTTCCATATTGCCGAGACCATTTGCGCCATTAGTACTTCCAACACTACTGCTGCTGGAAATATCTCCCATATTGAAATTTCTTTCTTTGGGACCAGTTTGCCAAAAGGAATCGTCGAACACCTCTGTGTCGCGTTGTTCCGGAGGTAGTCTGCTGATACGAGCCTTGACAATAGCCAGGTGCCTATGTACGTAATCTTGATGAGGTGCCAGGGCTGCTGCTCTTTCCAAACATTGAGCAGCCAAGCCTAACTTACCACGCTCAACCATTACGACGCATAAATTGTGAAGGCCTTGAATATTTGTTGGGTCCAGTTGCAGTATTCTACGATAACACTGCAACAATTAAAAAATCCCCATTAGTGTTTCTATGGTGCATAAAATATTTGAAAGAATTTTATGACTTCAATCTCTTTAACTTACATTTTCAGCAGCATCCAAATCCTTTATATTATTTATATAAATATCACCTAGAAGGATTAATCCTTTAACGTGGTCCGGATGAAATCTAACTAGTTGGTTTAAAAATGGAGCAGCTTCAAGGGGGCGTTGTTCATCTGCTAGCAAAAGAGCCAAATTGAATAATGCTGAACGGAAATCCTCTTTAAGAGCAACAGCATTACGAAACCATCGTTCTGCGCTTCCGCTATCATGGTCATCCATAGCCAGCATTCCAAGATTAAAATGAACTCGCTCATTGTTAGAATCCTGAAAGTAAGTATCAATACGTTTATGATGTGAAGAACTATTTTGAAATATTATCTTTATATTGTGTATGAATAAATGTAGAGCAAAATACTTTTCGTAAAAGTTTCAGAAGTCTTTCTCTAGCTACTTTTCGTAATTCAGCACGTCCTAGCTCTTGGAGTAAAATAGCTGAATTGAGTAACGCTTGTTCGTGTTCTGGATCAAATTCGAGAGCCTTGTCAAGATATGCTAGAGCTTGAGATGCTTTCCCTTGTTCAAGAAATACGACCCCAAGCTTAAAAATTAAAGCATTATCATATTAATAATTTATTTTTTTAATAAACATTGGTAACATTAATGATTTCATTCTTGATATTTACGTTGTAATAAATGTCTGGATTGTTACTATCGTAAAAAAGGGCCCGTTCATAAACTTCTTGGGCTTCTTTGGTACGATTAAGTTTAATTAAAATATCGCCTCGATTAATATACGCTTGCGTGTAATCGGCGCGCATACTAATGGCTTGTCTATAAAGCAGATCGGCTTCCTCTAACCTAGTTGCATTCTTCGCTATTAGGTTTGCTAAATTTACGAAAACATTCAAATGATTCGGAGCTATTCGCGCTTGGTACGACTCTCCGGGTTTTGCTTTTGGTAGTAAAGATTTTGCCTGAAAGAAAGTTATCAGATAAACTTAATATTACTTTATCATTAAATTCTAATATCACTACATTAAATATATCACTTTAATTATGTCTTTACCTTCAGATATGCGTCTTCAGCTTCTTTAAACATTTTCAGATGATTATAGGTTCTACCCACGTTAATGTGTGCACCAATGTCATCGCCTTGAACTTGCACAGCCATATTAAAAAAATTCAATGCTTCCTTGAATCTTCCTTGACTTTCCAAAGCGTGCCCCACATTATTGAACAATTTAGCATTGCGATCATTCACTTTTAATCCCGACATGAATATAGAATATTCATCCAACCAATCGTAATTTCTGATAAAAGTCTTCGTTGTGTGCGCAGCCAAAAGAGTTATTAATAAAAATAGTGTTACTTTCTTAAATCTGCAAATATAAGAAATGAAAATTAGAAATATGTTTTTGAGAAAATTTTGAATACTCAACGATATTTTCTTTTTAGCGAAATTTACTTTTTATCGGATAAAATGCTCCATCCATATCCAATGAGCATACAAAATCCCATAGACGGAGCATACAATACTCTTTCCGCAATGACGAATCCAACTGGGAAGAAGAGATTTGAGGCAGGTAAAAATGGGAGTATCATCATAGCCAAGCTCTATACAAAACATTCGGTTCATATTACTTCTTGGAAATAATACATTTACTTTAAGCGAAAAATACAGTTAGTCTACATTTAATACTAACCATTATGAGAATAATTGAAGTTTGTCTATTAGGTGTTAAAATTGCTGTTACCAACAATCCTAATATGGTCGTATGAGTTGCTATAGTGGCCAGATTACGTGGATCTGTAAAATTTTCTATTAACGGTATCGTTCCCATAGTCCAATCACAGCATAAATCGCTTGGAAGAAATAGCAGCCTTAGATTAACTGCTGCGAGGTAATTATAGGTAAGCTGCCTTATTGGCGTTGGGGCCACAGATGCGGGATTGTCAAATCTAAAGTGTCATTAAAGAATTATTTTTCTTCGTTTTACTATTAGAACTTTATTATCTACAAGAATAAGGTTCTTTGATATCTTTTAATTATTATTTATAGATACCTGGTAAATACAGGTAACTTTGAGCCCATTACATGTAGCCGAAGGATAAGTAAACTAAACGTGACAAGCGTAAGGACTGTCAGTCGTTTTGTACCTTCACTGGACCAAGCAAGCGATATTTTCTTCCCACTAAAAGCTGCCTTTAACGTCAGGAAAATATCCATTGCTCTTACCTAAGTAGGTAATGAAATATACAAGTTGAAATAAATATTTAATATTAATAAATATGGTTTACATATAAATTTACCTTTTGCACAACAAAAATTTCATAGAATACACAAACTGCAGTGGCTGTTATTCCTTGTTCTTTGCACAACATGGCAGTGAAAACAAAAGACATAGATAATATCAAAGATTTCCATCCTAAAAAAAATATAAAAACATTAATATCTACTTGAATGAATAGTAAGTTGTAGTAGTAAATCTATTAGGAAATAAGAATAAAAAGAAACTTTTAAACATTTTTACCTGTAGATCTTCTACTTCTACAGCATTTAGTGTACATGATTAGAGCCGCTAAATAAAATAAAGAGGACAATGTTTCTGCTCTTCCGACCACTCCTGTAACCTTAATACACGATTATCCACTGACAATGCATCTAAACATGAACTAGGAACTACGACGCGATCGATCGCTCGACGTCGACCCTTTGAATCTGGACACATGATAGATTGTCGCCGAAGGGAAGAACAAGGACTAGAAATAATTATCAAATAATATTCTCATATAATTTCAAGGTAACGTCGATCGATTCGATCGATATGGAAAGCAATCTAAATAACTTACTGCCTCTGTATGTATAGGATGAACCGCAAACAGAAGAGAAGATACAAAAGTTGCAGAATCAGATAGAAACATCAAGCATGTCCTGCAATGGTGATTAAGGCACACTTTATACTGATTTGTAACTACTTAATAAAGTGAATGAAAACAATTTCAATGATATATAAATAAATTACTAATGTTGTGTCACATTCCTTCATTATCTAATTTTTAATTTGCCTACTATTTGTGGGACTAAATCAATTAAGTTAAAAAGGAGAAGTCTTAGTTTAAAAAAGCACACACCTGAAATATAATAAGCATACTCCAACATGTAGGATAACATTAAGCAGGTGATATCCCATAGGATCCAACTGGTGAATCAGGTAATTCCATCGGAATGTGAGAACGCACAAAGGTCTATATGATTTGTGCGACTGCTCCTATTTGCAAGAACAGAATTCTTTCAATATTTTGTACATAAGATAATCTTATACAACTACATAAATAATAAAATATTTTAATTATACATTTCATAGGCTCATACATAGTGGATCATAGCAAAATAAACAGAAAGTTACTCTAACACTTTGCGTTTATTATACAACAATTTTATTTAAGAGCAAAATAAAGGAAAAACATTATCTTCGTTGAAACGATCGGCAAGCAACAAAAAAAAACAAACTTCTCTGACCAGAAATAAAATCGACTGAAAAAAAATATTGATTCTATCCATGTAAGAAACTTAAATAATTCGAAATGAAACTAAAAAGTTGACTTGGATAAAACTGATTCGAATCGAACCAAATCGAAAGGAAGGGAAAGGAGGAGAAGAGTTGAACGGATCAATACACAAGAAGGTAAAGACAAGAGTAAAAGGGGGAAGGGGGAATCGAAACCATCTTTCTATCGTATTCACCCACCTTATGCATAGGAGTACCCCAGAAATCATTGTAAAAAACGTTTTTTAGAGGTGTATGAGGCCTTAAGTCGCGATTATCTTTTATCGCAGAAATGTCATCGAAAACGAAGCCGCAATTAAGGCTATTTAGATAGACAGCGAACGCGCTTATGGCGACAATCGCCGCGAGTGCTCCCCGTGCAGGCACTCCCATCACAAATAAGACATTGATCGGCCGTATTTTTCTCACGATTTTCGACTTAGAAACCCTAATCGGGAACTTCTTTCGATTTCACTACCGACGTTATCTTTTGTTCGTTATATTTTTCCCCGTTTTCTTTTCTAACTATTTATGTTATCTATCTAACTAACTATCCTGTCTGTCGAGCCGAGAGTTTAACCCCGCGATGTCCAGAAGAGACGCAGGAATCTTATCTCTAGGCACGTAGACGTTGGTACGTTCCTCTTCGAACACATTATGGACGCTTATGTATCCAGTACTGTGGAATACAAGCGGGTTTCCTTACAGACCGATCTCCAAAATTCGATGAAAGACATGTCAATGGCAAGCAAGTTCAAACGTTCCCCAAAGGAAAAATTTTCAACACGGAATAGATAAACCGGCGAACCGGAATCGTAGATCACTGTGTGCGCGCGTTAAAATCGAACTGTCAAACAGTAGACGTGTATACGGTTGTACAGCAGTGCACGCTACGTATCGTGAAACGAGTACAACGCAAGTACGATATTACGACGGCGACGACGCGAATTTACTTCAGAAAGAACGCGCATGCGTGTTGCTCGACTAAGCGCGAACTACCACCGTACACATCTTCACCGACGTGTAATTCAAAATATCCTTATTCTTGAAATATTTTTTCTTTAGGTATATGTATATGATATTTATTATCTTTGCTTATAGCAAGTGATTGATCCAACAAATTCAGACATTATGTGATAGCATTAGGTTAGGTCTTGTAGTAGAAAATTTTATGTTTGGTTAACCTAACATATATACCGGTTATTTAGATTACTGTGCTATAATTGTTAGACTTGTTTAAACATCTATGGAAAATCTATATCTATGGAAGATATAGAGTCTTTTTTCGCAATCCCAACATGAATTCGCTAGAATTCGATAATGTAAATTGATTATAAAGAAATCACAAGTGGAATGTTATGTTATTGCATCGTTGGTTCTTAATGGGTTAGTTCTATTCATATGTGTTATATAGCTAACGAATACATCGAATAAAATATTTTTATTTCTACCTTTATTTGTTTTATAAAAATAAGCAAAGTTTCAATTGTATAACAGTGTTTAATAACAGGTACAAATAAAGAAAAGAGCATATGATATGAAGCATTTAAAACAAAGCGACCGCGCATAGTTAAAATCGACCAATAGGAGCGTCGCATCGTATAAAAATCGTGGTGGGGGAAAAGCATCGTAGACGACTCGTAGGGCGACAGTCGAGGTAGGCATGCCCTAAGCTTCGTTTGTGATGATATTTGCGCTGTTTGAAACAGTTTTCTCGTAAGGTGCCGAATCAAATTTAAATATCTTCTCACAATCGATGAAGTGATCATTATCGGCAGGATCAACACAATCATCTCGAGATTGCTTGGCAATCCGACAGCTTCTCGACACAGAAAAGAAGCAATCTTTCTGCAAAATTCAATAGCGTCCTTTCCGAATCTGCCGAAAAGAGTGAGTATTTACAACTTTGTTTCTCTGTTACCTGCGGTATCGAAAATGCCATTCACACGATTCGTACAATGAAAGATACGTTGAACTGAATCGTGGATAAAATCAAGTAAATTTGATTAATGAAAGGGAAAACGCGAAGTAAGAATAAACATTGATCGAATTGTTTTTAAATAATAATTCCGAATTATAAATGGCTACCTAATGTGTATAATATAGTAAATAAAGGAGAAAGGTGAAATAAGAAGATAACTGCAGCAGAAACAGTCTTTATGGATATTTTAAATACATTTTGTACGAATAATTTATTAAGTTCAAACGAAAGAACGGATAATATTATTGGAGAAACAAGGTAATTGTATGAATCGTATCCACGAAAGAGAAAGTTCAACGTATTTGTTTCGGAACTGCGCGACAGTGGCGATGCGTGAAACATAATATAAAGGGGCTGCAAGCTAGGGGAGAAGTACAAAGAAAAAAAATCACTTTACGTTTCGACCGGTATTTGTTGGTTCGAATTTGTCTGTACACTGACTACCTCCATGTTTTCGTATTTATAATGTTAAAACTATATTATTGCGTTCATATTTGTAACGTTTCTCGAAGTAAAATTAATTATATACGTTTTTGGAGTAAGATTAATCGTTTTTAAACATATATATGCAATATATTTGTCATTATTGTTTTAACTAACAATGTATAAATTTCAATTTGAAGAAAGAGTGAATAGTGGAAATTCATTAGAAAATATGTACATATTAAATAATTATTATATAGAACGAAATAAATGTTGTTCTAGTCTTTAATTAAATTCAATATTATTTCTTATTTTGCGTTACTTCTATATATTCTATATATTCTATATATACTTGTATATAATGTATTTGTCACTTAAGAAAGAGAGTATAGATAAAAAGTGCATAATTCTATGATAGTCCATAATATATAACAATCCATGCTACTGAATTAAAATCTTTTAATTTCAGTTTGATGTTTTAAATTTGAAAATTTGAGTTATTAAGATATATTAACATATGATAGAACATTTGCGAATTTTAATCTAATTTAAATTCTAAGTTACCAAAATTATTATTTGTTTCATTTTTATTCTACCAAAAATTAAGTACTTTATTTTCAAATTTGTAACTCAAATTTTCATGTATTTATAAGTATACATTGTATTGGTCTATGATGTTTCTATATTGATAATGTAAAATAATTAAAAAATTAATACAATTTGATAGAAGTGTAAAAGCTTCTGTAAAGCTACCGGAAGTTATCGAAAAAATAGAAGTGAAGTAACTATGTATTGCTAGACTCCTCGAGGCAATAGGCTCAGAGAGCAATGCCATCCGATCGATCGGTTTACGTCTGGGCGTCCCGACGCCAGCTGCAATGCTTATACGTATACAGGGTGTTCACTCCAACGCGACATACAGTTCTTCAACTATTTGCGAACATGTAACATAATATTGTTATTAATCAAAATCTATCTATATTGATGAGATATCTGTTAATTGATAGTACAACCAGGAAAAGATTGATTCTTCATCAGAAAACAAGTTCAAACATAAACTAAATTTGTTTATTACATATTATATTTCTGAAAAAATTGTCTTTAAATATTTTCATGGTATCTGTCATTATTGCTCCTCCTTATGTTTGTGTATTGAATTTGAATTGAATTCGAGTAAACACTCTGTATATGGAGTAATATAAATTGTGACGTCCCCACGAGTTTTTCCTTTGATTGCATAAGCTTAAATTTTTCATTATGATATTTCTCCTTCCCCTTAAAATTTATATTCTTTCAAATTCATTAAAAAAGGAACCTCTTTTACTTAATAAGTAAACATTACTAAACTACTATCACAAGAATAATTAAATAATTAATAAATTATGTCTGTGGACATGATTTATGTCTATTAAAAAACGTTACAATGTATTTATATATTAAAAACACCAATCTGTTAATATTTAATTGGTGTTGGGTTTAATCCGATTTTTAGGAGTAAAGCATGAGCCAGGAGGATCAAGAGAAAAGTATGGATAAGAAAGAAATTGCAGAGGAAGAGAGAGAGAAAATGTTGAACGCCGAGAACACTAAACATACGGTGGCATCGACCGCTCCAGACGCGGAATCCGAAGACCAGAAACCTAAGAAGAAAATTCCAATTGGCGGTATTAAGATGCCCGGCTTCTGTCGTACAAAGAGCAAGGAGTTGTGTAAAGTAATAGCAAAGGAATTTTCTCTTTAATTCTCTTTAAACTGTCTTTCCTTTTTGTTTCAATAATAGTATATTATCAGGACTGTCTTTTTAAGTGGCCTTATCTCTCTGACAAGATATCTAGGACCTTAAGAGTTTCAGCTTGCTTTAAACCTTACTCCAGAATGCTTTGCAACATGCTTCCTCAAGAAATCCAAGTCTGATAGCCAGATTGCGGATGTTTATGTAAATTCGAATTTTTATGGATAAAAGATAAATAGAAATTTGTTTCATCCTCTAAATATTACGTATTTATACATTTAAATTTTCTATATATACATACACATCCTCAGTCTACTAATAGCATCCTGCATTTTTTACCACCCTATAGAAGATGTAATGCATAAGGAAAGCGAATGTTACTTGTATCCGCAATATTTCATTCATTCTTCAGAATTATGTAGAAATCATTGTAATCGTGTAATCGTTTTGTATGGTGTACGACTGTCGTTGAGATTCATATATTCTATTTTAAATTGCTCGCTGCACGCGCTGGTAGTCACGCAAACATTGCCGCGGGCGTTTAAATAAATCTCTATAGAACCCGTGTAGAATATGATTATACCAATTGCATCGAAACCTTAATTTAAACGGATATAAACATAGACGACACCACGAATATAAATTTTTCTTTGCTCCATTGTCTGTTTATAAAGAAACGATGTCATTTGAAAGAGCACAAGTTCCTGGAGCACCATGGCGTGTTCATGAGGGGTGTTCATAGCCCCGTAACGATTTTTTTTCCAACATTAAACCAATGGATGACGTCAGACGAACAGCACACCTGGCATTATTGATTATGTACCTTTTAAATAATAAATATCGGTACAAAATGATGATGATGATGATTTTTTAATTGAATATCGATGTTATGCAAGAAACATATATTGTATAGGGAACATACACCAAATGCATATATAATTTCTATTGTTAGGAGGATGATTGTAAGCCTACTGAAATTGGAGAAGGCGATTCAACGGAAAAAACTGTTAAAGAAAGTGATCAAAATGTATCATCAGAGAAAACAAGCACACCGAATAAAGACGCAAAGGAAAAGGAAAGCCGCAAAAGAATTCTCGACACCATAAAGTTACCCTTAGTCTCTGTTTTTCCTAGAAAAAAAAATAAGGTAGTTAATAGTTAATATTTTCTTTATATTAATTTTTCTTTAAATTATCTTTTTTTTAATAAGATTCTTAAACAAAGTTCCAATATAATATGAAATTTGTGTCAACTATCTATGATAAAAATGAAATATATCGAGCGAAACCTTATACAGTCTTGAAACAATTTACCACACTCAAGCACGTACTGCCTTTTATCAAGGTGTATGCTTCGCCGTTAATAGCTGCTTTATTCGTTTTAGTCAGTAATATTTCAACGTACGAAAATGCAAATATTATTGTCTTATAAATTTCAATACAAACAAAAATTAATTATACATTATTTTGTAATGTATTATAAATTATTTTAGGAAAGTGAAGTGGAATTGGGAATTACTGGAGCTGCTGGATTGGCGAGTGTTGAAACTCTTGACGATGTTGTAACGGAGAAAAATCCTATCGGTAACGAAGATGGTATGGAAACTGTTCGACTCGATGGAGATGCTCCAGACGGAATTGAATCTCCTAAACAGCATTTTCTTGTAGCTTGTATATCCGCTGCAAGGAGAAATTTATTTGCGCTAGGTACGAAATTACGACTTGGATTTGAATCTTTTTATTTTAAATTTAAAATGTTGAACAATTTCAATTATGTAAATTTAAATAATGTAGGTAATTAATTTTTTGTGTAATGTATGTATTAATAATAGTGACAACATTGTGTATCCTGGTATCAGTCGTGATTATCATCTGTATCGCTTGCATCGGTCCGAGAAAGAATGTTTCACAGTTGATAAAGGATGGGAGCTTTGTCAAAGCAGTAACTTCTTGCGGACCTGTGCAAGGTGTGTCAGAAGATGGTGCATTCGCATTTCGTGGGATCCCATATGCAATCCCACCATTAGAAAATCGTCGTTGGCAACCTGCGGAACCCCTAAGAAAAATTGAATACTGCTGGACGAATACGTATCAAGCACACAATTCCTCGAAAGTTTGTTGGCAACGAGAGGCTTCAGGAAGGACTATCGGAAGCGAAGATTGCTTATATTTAGACGTTTTCACGCCTGAAGTCAGATATGATTCGCCTTTATCGGTGGTCGTTATGATTGGTGCTGAAACCCTCAGTGGTGGTTCTCCAGGTGTAATGCAGCCTTCTGCAAAACTTGCTCGTGTCCGTGATATGGTGTTTGTTAGACCTAACTTCCGGTTAGTCTTAACTCCTTAACTTGATTTTGATAACATTATATAATTTATATAAATATTTTAAATGTTAAGTTTTGTTATATTTCAGGTTAGGAATCTTCGGCTTTTTAGCTGCAGATCAACTTTCAAGAACATCGCATCCTCTCACATCCGGAAATTACGGGTTGTCGGATATTATAGCAGCGCTTCAATGGGTTCATCTTAACATTGAACATTTCGGGGGAAATAAATCGGCCGTAACTTTATGGGGTCATCGGGCAGGAGGAACGCTTGTCACAACTTTAGTTGGCATTCGGCGAACAAGGGATCTTTTCCAGCGAGTGTGGATTTCCAGCGGTAGTGCGATATTTCCCGGAAGAGAGTTAGAAGTTTCTGAAACACTTAATGAACTATTTTTAAATTCTACAAGATGTAATGACGCCGCTTGTTTGCGAAGCAAAAGTGCCGAGGAGATAATGGATTCAGTTCCTGAGACATGGCATTTAGGAAACGTTGGTCTGCCTGAAACCAGAGAAGCGACAACAAGAGATAGGAGACATGAATGGTTAGTGCTTGATCGTGCCATTCTTCAGGAACCTGTAGGTCAAATTTGGGCAAGGGATGAATTTTCGGTGAAAATTGTAATGGGCACTACTGCTCATGCTGGAGTCCCTCTTAAGTATCTCACTTCCAACGCTACTCTCAATTCCACACAAGTAGAGAAAATTGTAAAGGAGTCCTTATTAGGAACATCTGGCTTAGCGGACGAAGCTCTCAGGTTAGAATCTTTTATTTATTATATATTTCATTATTAATCAAGGCTAGAAGTTGGAGATCGAGAAATATAAGAAATTGAAATTTCTTTAGACGTTATAACGCAACATTGAAAGGTTTACTAAGCATGATCTCGGACGTTCGTGTGGTATGTCCATTGCTGACAGTTGCCAGAATGAAGACCAATATTCCATTCTACGTAGCGACGCAGCCACGGGGTCATATTGCAGATCCTGATTGTGATGCAGCAGCGATACTCGGATCATATGCTGCTCGTACTCCTGCTGAAAAAAGACACGTATCTGCTATGCAGCAGCTTTTCAATCACTATGTTTGGCACGGCGAGGTAGCTCAGGCAGATGCTAATGGTGTAAAACGAGTCTTAATTGTTGGACAAGATACGCTTCCTGATCGTGACTATCCTAATTGCGACTTCTGGATAGCAAAAGACATAGTTCCATCTTATGGTCGAGTCGATTGAATTCTCTTTTTCTCCTTCCTTTTTTTGGAATTATATGTTTGATGGTCATTTCAAGATTTCGACTATACTTGACATGTGCTGTACTCGAATGATCTTGCTTTACAAGCTTTTTGGAAAGACATATCTCTTCTTGATTTTGAAAAGTGAAATAATAAAATTTTAAATTGCTATTTTCTATTTATCTCTTTTTTATAATAATTTTTATATGATAAGAAGCGTTATTATGTTTTACGAAAAATTGAACAAAAATCTTTAAGATATCTTATTACAATTTATTGATATAATGATTGAAATACTCAATCATATCATAATAATTTTATAAGATAATAATAGAAGCGTAAACAAAATGCACGTTACTTATTTTTCTTATTAAATTGTAGATGCAAAATAACTGATAGTAATTCAGAGGTCTAGATTCACATCAAAAAAGTATAAAGAGAATTATTCTTTTAGTTCCTTTTCGTTTTTTTTCTTTTTTTTTAAATAGCGTATTCTGTTTTCCAATTCTATGATTTACATTATCTTTAAAGAAACTAGTATTAGTTATTGTATAAACCAGATGAGTACAGCGTGACGTTTTAATTCTGAAATCATAAACCTGTATTTAACCTCATATGTGAAATTTGAGAGTAAAGGATAATTATTTATTACTTTGATTTTACAATCATTGCTTAAACAATATAAGGAATATTTTTTTTCACAAAGTGCGAACTCAATCATGGGTTGTTCAAACATTTTTAGGTATTAAGAAGCACTTCGCATTAATTTACCTGAATGTATTGTTTTTTTAGCACATTCGAGAGAATATGTACTGTCATTTTTTAATAAGCTGCCAGATATTTATACGTATAAAAATTCATGCATTTCCACGGAGGGTACTCGATATTTTCTTCTTTGTACATATATTACTGTTGCTGTTTTCCCTTTTTGTTTCAGTATGCTTAAAGTATTCCTATCCCCGTATGAGTATAGAGAGATATATACATGTATATATATATCTTGAATCTGATTTTTGAACTGTAAGACTGATTTTACAAATCGGCATTTCATTTCCGTATGAATGTCTTTTTATGTTAGTTTTAACTGTGAAAATAATTTTATAATGTAAAAGACCTGTTTCTCTAAGTAAAGTTTTTATCATATTGCAAATGAATGAGATGTGCAAGAGATTTTCTTTAAATACGTCGGCATTGATGTTTATGTACTTATAGAGTTCATGTTTTTTATAATATTAAATTGCACCGTGGCACATACTTATTCCTTTAACTTAGAAACTTGTATAGATTTAGGAATATTATGTATATCCTGATAACACTTCCAATTAAAATATTGTATTCATTTTGTACTAATTTAGAAAACAGCGGTTATAAAAATGTATGGTAAAAGTGTAAAAATTTTGGATATTCCTAAATCTATTATAACTTTAATGTTTGATATGATTTTTGAATTGTTGTGCGTCAGAATGTTTGTGTGATATTTTGAGAAAAATAAAATGTAATTCGTTTTTCAACCTTTATAGTTAAAAATGGATCATCTATTACGATGGAATATACGTAATAAGCATTATTTATTAATATAATTATTATAACAAAATAACTTTCAATAATTTAATCGTCATCTTTCACTTATTAATTGTAAATTTAATTCAATGAGAAAATAAGAAGTGCGATTTTAAATACAATTATTAATTTACGTAATAGTAAATATTTGATCAAACTAAAAACTTAATGACCTTAGGAAAAGTGGCCTTTTTAGGGAAGATAATTTTATAAAATTTGATAGTGTATATGTAAAAAAATATGAAATGTAATGGAAGGAAAATTCAATTTCTGCACATTTTTGTATTCGCAATTTTTAATCAATCTCCAAATCACTGGAATCCAATTTACGAGAAAGATCTATTTATATAAAGATCTACAATGACTTAAATAAATAATTATCAATTTCGAAGTTATATAGATAGTTTTTCATCGTATAAAGACATTAGGAAAAATTAATTATACGATTATAGTCACATTCCTCGAAAAATACTTTAAAAAGTCATGGAAATATATGCGTGTTAACATCAATGTCCATATTTTCCAATATTTTTAAATTTTTAAATATGTACACATAATAATGGCTAATAGCGTTCAATTTTATACGAAAATAGTTATAAAATCTAGATTATCAGAATTATAAATACATTGTTTATATACATTTTATTTATAATATTATTTTCGTTATATTAACAGCATAGTTGCAGAAATGAAATGAAATAATAAAAATATGAGAACCACTGACAAAGAATGTGAGAGATTGATTAATCATTTTACGCAAAGTTCTCGATGAGAACCACTGCTTGGAATTCCTGACTACTTGGTCGACAATCTTGCGTTTTAGATTTAGTGGAGCAACGATAAGTGCAATGTTATTTTATTACATTGTTATATAGTAATCTATATATAGTTGTCTCTTGAATCAACAGGTAGATTAAACTAAAGTTTGTTTGAAATAAAATAAGCTACCTTCTTAAACGTGAATCGCCGGAAAATGTACTAACACAATCAAAAAGCAACGCAGATTGTGGATAGTCAGTGAGGAAAAGTTTTATTTTTGAAAGCGTCCGCGAAGTATACAGATAAATTCCTCGCATTCCAACGCTGGTCCAAGCTCTTGCGAGGCCAGCATCTAGATGAGAATGTTACTTTTGTGATTACTCATTCGGTGACATCTGAGGAATGTGGTAAGGAAATTTGCTTCCTCCTACGCTTCACAATATTTTTTAATTTTATATTTTCATTATATTAATATTTTTATTCCAGACTATCGAGATTTCTATTTTCTTTCTTCCTATTAAACAACTGACACATTTTAATCAGACATACCAGTTTGTAAAAAATTGATTTTTAATTTTCCAATTTTTTGAATATTATTGTTAGTTTCTTATTACAATACTCTATTGTCTATTCCAGTTTTTATTTTAAATTTATATTTGTAGTTTTCCGACGTTGTCACATGTGAATAATTAAAAATATGATTTGTAATATTATCAATTAGTTATGGATATACAAATTTATTTACTTGAATTCATATGTATCGATTACAGAGCAATATGCTATAAAAATTATTTTTATAGCAAAAATATGTATATAAAGCAACTTTTTAATTTTTGAATAAAATTTTTTTGAATTATATTTGGTATTCTATTAGTTTAAGATTTTTGTATAATATTCATATATCATATTATATTGAATATTAATTAAATAAGTAATTTATTAACAATTTGTATTTCAGTTAGAATAAAGCTTTCTTCATCCGCTGTATGAGACAATTGCTATATTGTGGAATGTGTGGCATAGGTTGACAAAAAGAAAAGGTGCTGGATAATCCAAATGGATAACAAAAGCCCATTATGGCCCAGCATCTGCAGACACAGCATCAACACGAATTTTTACCATTGTGTGATGTATTATTCAACATAATCTCCCTTGCATCATATTTTTGTGACGTTGTTTTTGACTTTGCAATGGTATATGCTCTTGCCCAACATTCTGTAGCTCCTCCAATTCTCTTTCCCTTAAGTATTATTCTTATAGCAACTTCATTAATTATTTCTCAGGTCAGTATCCATATAAAACAATGAAAAATTTCTATTTGTCATAACTAATATATTCTTTATTAATTTCAGATTATTAGTGTAAGATGGTATTTGTGGGGAGCCAGAGGCAAACTAACTGGTAACAATATAACAGATTGCAATATCAATGGAAAGAAAGAAAATGGGAATTGGACAATATGGTGTGTTTTATTGCTCCATTCAACTCAAGTTGGAGTATTATGGAGATACTTCAAATTATTTATTCCAGTTAATTTAACTTATGTTAAACATGAGGTGAGGTGCAAGAAAAAAATAGCTTGTGTATATATTTAAAATAATTTATCTGAAATTAATGATTTTACTTCACTAGGTTAGAGAACTTTGTGTATTACGCCTTATTCATGCCTTCTGTGAAGCTGCACCAATGTTACTTCTGCAGTTATATCTCTTGTCTATTGGAGTCAATAATGATTCAAATACAGATGTTGGAAAAACAAAGGAAACAGACAGAGACAGTGATAAGTTAGCAAAATTAACTGCAGTATCTGCTGGTCTGTCTTTGTGGAGTGTATGTTGGGCAGTTGCTAGTTTTAGCAAAGGTGCAGCACGTCTTCGTAATTTAGAACGTTTGGTATTGACATGGCTAGGTGTGCTGGCACAACTAGCTTGGCGTTTAGGAACTGTAAGCGCTAGAGTAGGAGTATTGGTAGCTTATGCTTCACTTTATGGTGGACAGTGGTTGCTAATTGTCATGGCTCTCCACTGGCTATCAATGTTGATGTGGTTGCTACTCACGCCAGATGGTCTTTTTCACGGTGGCGAACATTTGCCTATTTTAAGAAAAACGTCTTTAGCTTCACTCCTTGCATTCGTTTATATATTTGCGTACGTAAATTTACACGAAACAAATCATCGTCAAAAAATGGTGAGTTGTTGATGTATGTTGCTTCCTTAATACTAATATTTAATATTTAAAGTTAATTAAATCAAGTGTGTTCAATACATTTATATTCTTTTAGGTAATTTTTTACACAGTAATGTTTTTGGAGAATAGTTTACTCATTGGTGTATGGATAGTTGGTGTTAATAGAACAGATCTTCTTCCACATCAACATCATCCAAACCCTGTAACTTTAGTACTTACACTATTAGCTTTATTTTTTGGTGGTATGTTTTTCATGGGGCTCTATTATAGGTAGGTATAAGTTCAATTTTATCAATTCATTTTGCGAAAATAGATATTATTTAATCATAGTAATTGTTAATGACTTTACATGGAACTATAGATTTTTTCACGTTCGGAGATTAAGGTATGAAGCTGGTGGTAGAATGACGGCTTCGAATCTCACGGCTTTGTCAAACCAGGTATTACAAATAAAAACCAAATTTTTAAGGGCAATATAGTAAATATATCTCTAACAAAGGAATTGCGTATGTAGGATAATCTGGAGGAAAAACAAATAGAATATACAGAAGATAAAAAATTAAATATGAATGTAGGAGTAAGGAGAGTTAAATTGAGTAATGGTGGAATACCAGGAGTATTTAATTGTCGTTTTACGAATCCAGCTGTAGTAAATCCAAATCGAAAAAAGAAAAAACCAACAACATTTGTACCTCCTCCCCCACCACAGTCTCAAACTGGAACTGTCACAACTTCCATGAACACAGTGACTGAGTCGAAACAATGGCTTGGCGTGAATAATAATTCACGTCAATTAATACCGTTTTGGAAAAAATCCGTGAATTCCGGTATGATACAGAATGATCATTCAAATGAACAAAAAATTGGAATGGATGCTGCAACTGCTGGCTTTCTAAATGTGAATTTAATAAGAGAGAAACTTCAAGAGAAGAGGCAACAGCAGTTGCGAGAATTAAGAGCAATTCAAGAAGAAATAAAAGAAGGAAAGTTATTTCCTCCGCCATCAGCTTCAGCATCGTCATTCTCGTCGTCGCCTGCATCAAATCAGCAACCACCACCTAATACAAAATTACATACTTCCCCCAGTTCTCCTTTATTCACATCTGAGCCATCAGTAGGTGATCAAAATGGAGGACTAGCCTTATCTTCGTGGCCACCAGTGAAAATGCACTGTCTTTTACCTCCACCACCATCATCTTCCTATTACCCAAACGTTCATCCTTCGAATTCATGGAGAACAACGCAAAGAGAAAGAGCGGACACTCCAGAAATTTTACTCGCACCGCGCTGTCTTCCTCATCATTATTCCCATTGGACACCGTCTACTCATGTTAATCATCGGTAATTAAAGATTAAAATATTATTAAACAGTATATATTAGTTATAACATATATTATAATCTATTCTACGTTTCAGTCAAAATGGTGGAGAGGAAAGTTCTAAAGGCGAGGGAGAGGTAGAAGGAGATCTTAGCGATATGGAAGGTAGTCAAGTATCATTGCCCCGAAGCTACACTCTACCACGCGAATTTAAGTATCATCACCCAAATAATACTGCCAGAGAACGAGAACGACGTGTAGGAAATAATAAAGTTCCAGCCTCACGTTTTTACTTACCTTCTACTAATAGTTCCGATGGTGCGTTCTGCTTAAATTTGTTTGAATTCAGTTTTATGAAATGCACTTACTCTTATGTGTATTTATCTAATATCTTTCCAGGAGATGTGGATAGTGCGGATAATGAAGAAGAGACGGATTCTGAAGTACACTATCGTATGAAAAATAATCTTGAGTCCAACAATCATAACGAAACGCAACAGCAGCAACAGCAACGATTTGCGTTTGAGGATAATAATAAAAATGAATTTTTAAATCCAGATTCTTCAGCAACCGTTATCATGTCTGGAAATTCTTATTTAAATAATTCTCAAGGGCTACTTCGACCAAGTCAATTGTTCAGAAACAGGGTTAAACATGAAACGAAGCTTTGAAGCTTCTGTTTTTATTCATAGTATTTTAGGAATTGTATAATAGCTAATTGAAGGTTTGAAACAAGAAGACTGTACATGATCTATTTTTATAAAATTATTAATTTCTTATGCGCGTATTTTTTAACGTTTTTATGATATTCAGATTAACATTTCTAAGGGTTAGATGCTAACCATAATAATTGTACATAAAAGAGGAGTGAATATAGACTTAATAGACTTTTATATACTCTATAAACTTCATAGACTAATGCTGTTACATTTGTTCCTTGTAAATGATGACACAACTATGTACAAAAAAGCATGTCAAACAACCGAGTATGTGTTTATTTTTACGATCTAAGTAAATACATACGATCTGAAAAGTTTTGATATTTTTTACATAACATACAATTTCTTTTTCAATAAATTATTAATTCTCTTATTTGTATTCTGGAAGAAGATATATAGTTTAAACTTTTCATAATGTTAATTACTTTATATATATAGTACTTTTTGATACGATGGATTATATAAACAGATAAGATATTTGAACTCATTATATTTATTTTATATTAAAAAATAGATACATATGTATTTAAATTATACAATTATTGTAAACTATTGTTTAAATTATTTCAGCCTTTTTCTTGGTAAAGAACGAGTTAACAAAAGATATTCTTCGCCAATTATTAACTTATTAGTGATTAAGGTGTTGAGTTTACAAATATAAGTCAGAAATACAAATGGAAAAATGGATATACAAGTGTCAAAAATGTCTATTTTCTTCATATTGTACATGGTATATCGTTATATATATTAATATATAAACTAACAATTGTGTGTAACAAAATCATTAAAAAATATTTATATCCATATAAATACCTTATATAAATCTGTATATTGTGCATCAGTATCAGTTTCTTAGAAAACTGACTTTATATTAAAGTCACTGTTTTATAAATTGACAATTTCGAACATACAATAGAAGTTAACGAAATATTGCACATATAAATTAGTTAACAGAGATATATTTTCTTAAATATTGTGATTTGCATTGTATACATATACCTTATAGAATAATTTCATTTTTAAAGTTCCTAGTCAGTTCTTTGTGCGGTAAGACAATCGAATTTAATACAATTTTCTCTGCTGCCAAACGTACGCTCGTGCCTAAAATATAAATAGTAAAAATATATACATACTCATCTTCTTGTGTAAATAATCAATGAATTGACTATTTACCGAGGATTGTTATGGAAGGATTCAATTTTCCATTAGTGTTAAACAAGGGCAAGTTTTCCATTTTCGCAAATGGTTTGTCAGGATTAGGATCACATGGTGTTCCTTCTATCCTTGCCCATTCTCCTACATAGCTGCTTTTCCCAACGATACTGTGTAATACAATAGAATGTGCCTGAATATGAGCATTGGCTAATATAATTGACTCCCTTATTCTAACACCACGGGCAATGACAACATTTGGGCCTATGCTTACATTTGGACCTAGCTGCAAATCAAATATTTCATGAAATTTATATTTAATTAATGTTTCATAATTTTATAAGAACCAAATATCTATAAGAAATTTTTACCACTGCTGTTTCGTGAACAGTAGCAGAAGGATGAATATAGATATCACCAATAATCTGAAAAGTTCCATTAACTGTAGAAGCAAGACGGTCTGGATGTTTTGCTTTATACAAAGCTAAATAGTGACGATTGGCATATATAGCAGAACCTGCAGTCTTAACTTGTGACCACCATTTTAGAACAGGTAAAGCAAATAAACGACCAGTTCCAGCTAAATGCATTAATATGTCTTGTTCTAGTGATATATGAGCTGGGTCTTTACCATTACCATTGAATTGCCTATAAAGTAGCAGTATTTAGTCAAAATTCTTAAATACAAAAGACTTCCCAAAAAATCTTTTGAGGTGTCTTACGTAAAACTCTCCTGATTTTGTCTTGCATAAAAGACATCAGCCATGGTTTGAAAGATATCTAAGGAAGCAAGGTAGATTCCACAATTGATTAAAGTGGAAACAAATGTCGATGGCTTCTCTACATAATGAGCAACCTTTCCTTCTTTGTCAAGAACCATACATCCAAAATTCAACGATTGCTGTCTAGTTGCTTCAGTGGCCATGATAGTAAGCAATGCTTGTTTCTCTTTATGATAATCTACTATTTCTTGCAAAGAAAAGTCAGCACATACATCGCCATTCATTACAAAAAAATATGTAGGTCCACCAGAACGTATTTGATCACGA
Organism: Bombus pyrosoma; assembly: GCF_014825855.1. Lineage (NCBI taxonomy): Eukaryota > Metazoa > Arthropoda > Insecta > Hymenoptera > Apidae > Bombus > Bombus pyrosoma. The sequence goes on from NC_057783.1 coordinate 6,864,510, forward strand.
AAATGAAATAAGCCACCAGCTGTTCCTAATGGAATAAATTCTTGAAGATACCTAATGCTTATTTTATATATGCTTATCATTTCCTGAATAAATTGAGACAGATCACTGGCAAGGTATGATCCAATTATTAATATTTCACTAAGATTGTTCACTTTAGAACATGCTTCTATATGGTGCTGTATTACTGGTAATCCAGCAACAGGAAATAATGGTTTTGGTATATCTAATGAAAGAGGCCTAAATCTAGTACCTAAAAAATATATTTTTGAATTTAAAATATCATGTGGATTACTCTCTTTTACTTATTATTTAATTCAAATACACTGATAATCAATGCTGTAAAAAATGAGTAAAATCATATTTGAGGTTATATTTTTATACTACTTATAATTATGTTAGAAATATTCATTTTATGCGGAACACAGACCTTTTGACGGGCCTCCAATTAATATAACAGATTTTAATATCATCTTTATAAACAATATGAAGATTTGTTACAACTTAAAGCAATTGCCTTGCTATAGTGATAAAAAGTTAATGTACTGATAGGTTTAGGAACCCTTCAAAATTTCCAGTTTGTAAATTCCAATTCAATGGGCAGGATAAGATAAGAATTACAACTTTCTGACAAATAATACGGTAGTAAACTTAATTTAAGCAAACAACGAACAGAATTTGTATGATCATCAAATAAACATAAACAATCATTTCTTACCTTACTTAAAAATGAGAAATTTAAAATCTTACTCAGTAATAAAAAAATGGTTTATTTCTACGGATTTTTTAAATTCTTATGAAACGAAACTATTATTTGAAAATGTTTATCTTTAAGATGTAAATAGATTGAAAAGAAGATAATCAAAATTAAAATTGATCCGTTGTTTATTTACCTTTATAAAAAGATATATTAAAAATTACAAAATAGAAATTCAACAATATAAAAAGATGACAAAGATTATTACATTGTGTATAAGCTATATTTAAAGAATAACTTATATAATAGCATTAATGATTAAGATAAAATAGATCAACAGTTCATTGCAAATTCATCATAAAATCATTAAGTGAGTGCTATTATAAAAAAATATATTATTGTATCTTTGATTAAAGATAGAATACTTCACGAATATGTTATCAATTCAACATATAACTAGTGGTAGGAATACTACATGCAGATATTTTATACAATTTTAAATTATGCATTAGGTAGTAGCCAATTCAAAAACTTTATAGCAACTTCAAACCCAAGGAAACATGCTGCATTTGCCGGAAATGCACGAAGAATCACTGGTACACATCCTTTATACAATGCTTTTGGTCCTTCTTCTTTCATTAAAACTACGAACACGTCCCGAATTCCGTTTTTGTAAGTACCATCTGGGGCTAAATAAGAAGTAAAACTTCAATTAATATCTTCCATAATTTGTTGTTAGTCAGATTTGTGGACATTACTTAGAATTTAATAATAAATTGTAATAAATTTATAATAAATACCACTTTGTAAACGACTTTTTAATACATCAGGTGGCATTCCAACAATCCAATTTGCTACACCAGCAAAACCACCAGCAACAATTGTTTGTAATATTCCTGTTTTGCCGTCTTCAGAGGACATCCACTTCTTGAGACACTCATATGTCATGAAGTACATTCCACTAGCAGGAACATCTAAATGTTAAATTTAAAAAATGATTAACAAGATATACAAATTACCTATATGGAAGACTTTATAAAATAAAAGCTTACAGATTCAGACAATATTTACATGTAAACAAGTAATAAACATATTATAAAGATATTCATGAGATTGAAAGAAGATCAAGTTTCACCTGAATGTATATAATTAAAGCATTATGTGGAAACGTTATTTATAATTATAAGGCAAGAATAGTGTGTGTAGGTTGCTAGATAGGAAACATCCTGTTTGATAGGGCTCATCAAGGCAGATAGATAACAATTAACAAAATTCAGTTTCCTCCAAACCAGCGTACCATCATTGGTTTTAAGATTTGCTTTTCTTCAACATTCAAATTTTATCCTAATTATGATGGTTATTCTAATACTTGTCCTCACTTTGCTGGTACATAATTCTTTTCTTTATTTAATATGAAGAAGTGTAAGAGAAAAAGATTATTTTTCTCATAATATTTTTAAATTTAGTAATTTCTCATTGTAACATAGAGATTCTTAAGAGTGACTTAGCATGTATATTTAGCTGAATGATAAATTAATAAATAAATGTATGTTTAGAATGAGTGCTTTGGACAAATAATCGATATTGGCGATGTTTGGGAGGTAAAATGTCCACCAGGCTGTTCATGTGAGGTACAGAAATTTATTGATTTACCTTTGCATCGATGGATCAAAACGAGTCAAGATCAGGTATGAAAACTAGCTATCTTTTTTTTTGACATTTAATAATCTTTTTTCTCAACAGAACTTGACTAACGAATGCAATTTCGAATTTGGATTGAATATGGACCACTCTATGATACCCGAATTTTTAAATGTTGCTATTTGCGCTGTTGCCGAAGATTATGAAGAACTATTGGATAAACTCCCATCAGACATTCAGGTTGGTGTTACAAAATTGAACAGTGTAACTTTTTGCTATTCGAAAATAACGTATCTTTGTCTTAGGTGTTTACAATTCTTGAATCTGGTATGGGAAACTTTGAGATTCTTCTACAGTCTACAACATTTCAACGTTTTACAGATTTAATATCTTTAGACATTCAAGGAATAGATTATGAATCTGTAAAAAGAAGCTCGAATGTTAAACAAGGAAAACAAGGAGGAATTGTTTTATCAGTTGATTCATTGTATCCATTAGGATTAAATCTTCTTTACCTAAATTTAGAACGAGTCAGATTGACAAGCCTGAGTCCAATGAAAAGAAACAAAGCTAATCTTGTGGTTAAACCAATGAATACAGTTACCAATGATGAAAATAATAATAAACAATTACTAAATAACATCAGCCAAAGTACAGGGCACAGACTGATATTTTTAAGTCAACAAAATAGTGGAGAAAGTGATGACAAGGAAATACTTCCTTATGATGTGTACAAACAAGAAATGGAAGGTTATCAAGAAACTGTTGGACTTTTTACTGGTTTAGGAGCTTTAACTCACTTAAGAGTTTATGATTGTGATTTAAAAGATATAACATGGCATATGTTTGATGGTTTGAATAATCTCGTTCATCTCTCACTAGAAAAAAATAGTTTGAAGTTCATTCCAGAATTTTGTTTCTATGGCACCCCAAATTTAAAAGTATTGTCACTTGCAAGTAATCAGTTGTTAACACTTAAGAGTGTAGATTTAGCTGGCTTATTGATGCTAGAAGATCTTGATTTAAGAGGGAATAATCTAACTTTTTTATCAGAACTATCTTTTCCTCCTTTCCCAATGTTGAAAATTGCAGATTTTCGGAAGAATCCTTTGGATTCTATATTCCCAAGGTATTTTAATTATATACATATTTTTATGATAATAAGATGTGAAATTAACATAAATATCTTCTGATTTCAGTACTTTTGAAATCATGAATACAACATTAGAACTTTATTTGGGAGGTGAAGATTCAAAATTATATCTACAAAAAAATTCTTTCTTAGGATTATGTCGGCTTCAAGCCTTATATCTGTATAATTTAGAAATACCAATGTTGGAGCGTTTTGTATTTCAAGGAATGCCAGAGCTGTTAAAATTAAGGGCTCGCGGAAATATTTCAAGTATCGATCTTGATGCTTTTGTGGATTTAATCAAATTAGTAGATCTTGATTTAAGTTCTTGTCATATTCGTAAAATATCTATGGATGCATTTTATGGTTTGCAAAATGTTAAACGTATAGATCTATCAAATAATGAATTAGAATACATTCCACCTGGTTTATTTGGAGTGCAACAACAGAAGCAACTTAAAGAAATTATCCTTTCAAAGAATAAGCTGACATCACTACCTATAGACTTTTTCAAAATGCTTCGGATTCCAAATAAACCACCACAATTTTCAATTGTAAGATTAGATAGCAATCCATGGGATTGTACTTGTTCGATGATTACATGGAATCCTTACTTGGTAAGTATAAAGAAGCTATTGTTTGAAGCTATTTTTAACCACACAATAATTATAATTTGATTGAAAAAAAAAGGTAAACAGGTTACGAGAAATAGCACCAAGATGCTCAACTCCCAAGAAGCTGAAAAATTGGGGAGTTTTTCATGCATTACGCAAAGGTGGTTTGCAATGTAGAACCTTGAGGAGAAGGTATTTAAAGAAGTCTACATTGGGAAGAAATAATTATGAAGATAATATTATCAGTTAGCTAATATATGTTTTTAATTTACAATTAATATATGTGTATAAAAAACAAGGAACAAAATTAGACAGTTCAATTTTTTGTCTTTATAAGATAATTTTGCTTTCTAAATTTATCATTTATAGTTGTATAATAACACTGTGTATAGATATAAGCTAGATATATAAGACTTAAGGAAATTCACAATAAAAAAGAGTAGCAATTGACAATTCCATAGTCTCTATATTTAAATTATTATAAAAATAAAATAAAAAAGAACATTTTTAATATTACATACCTCTCAGAAGAGTAGCACAGGTACCTTTAAAAATGTTCGTAATTCCTCCGTTCTTATAAAGTTGCTTTGTACAATCAATAGGGCCATTATACCTGGGTTTTGCATCACCCTGTTGTATTTGTAAAAGACATTTTATTCTTTCACCAGGAGCTATTACAACAGTTGTAAAGATGCCACTAAAAGCACCAGCATAGAATAGTTGCAAAGAAGACAGTTCAACATTGTCAGATCTCTTTATCAATTGCTTGCCAAGTCCAAATCCATAAAAACTTATGGCAAATATTGGAGCTACACCACATAAAGGTACACCCATACCTAAAAGAAAAATATTGAGAATAAGATAATCTAATGAGCAAATATTTTTTAATAAGAAGAAAGAATTAATAGGATATATTTATACATGTTCAAGGTACAAACTATCTACCAACCTTTATATAGTCCACGTATTCCTTCTCTTGTGATTGTTTTCTTAGCACAATCAATTGTTCCATTATACAACACTGCCTCATTTGGACCTGGTAGAGGCATAGTTTGAAGGCGGACCTATTAACAATAATGTCCCTTCTAAACACTTACTTTGGTATAAAATATTATTAACAAGAATTGAAAGGAAAACAAAAAAAATGTCAGTACAAGCAATTTTGATAAATAGAAAGAATGTAAGGAAAATATTAATTTCATTAATTATTTATTTTTGCTATAATATAATTGAAACATAGACCTTTTCTTTTAATTTAATTATTTTTCATCATAATAAAAAAATTACAATAATTCCCATGGATCCTAATTTTTTTATTAAATATGAAAATATTTTATGTTCTTATCAAAATATAAAATATTTAAAATAATGAACCATAATGCTAATCATAGATAATTGATTAATATAAAAATTTAAAAGGAGGACAAAAAATAAAAAGACAATAAAAAAATAGATTCTTAAACAAAAAGTTATATACAAAATCTAGTCAGCACACATAATGTTTCTTTTACCTAACATATCGGGCCAATCCTCTTCAGAGAAAAACTGTTTATTCCTAAGTAGAATTTAATAATCCTACTTATAATTAGACTAGGTACAGCTGAAAAATTGGGGGATTATCTTTTACACTTAATTTTATAGAACAACTATTCTACCCCAAATTTCTATTTACATTTTATTATATACAAAAATTTCTAAAAATGCATTTTATTCCAATTTTTTAGTATTATAAAAAATATTAGCAGGTTAAAAATGATTTAAGAAGTTATACTTTCTACTTGAATGTTTCATATATCAAATTCTGTTACACTTCAACAATGAAAACAAATTTTTGTTTTATTTGTACAGATTATAAAATTTGTACTGCTTTGTTTATAAACATATTTATTATTATAATTTGTTATTATTTATAAACATTGTTGTTGTTATATAAATAATTCATTAAGTTGTAACAGGATTTTTGAGAATATTAATCATATATATTACATATATATTACACATTAGAATTCCTTGTTACTTCATAGAATCTGTTTTTTATATTAATTAATGTAACCTTACTTTTATCGTGTCTAGGGGATGACCCACCACGATGGTGCATATTCCGCCGAATCCTCCGCTTAGAAAATATTTAAGAAGGCTTATCTCTTTTTCTGACATTTTAATGATAACGTGATTGGTAAATTTTACTTCGAAATAAAATAAAGAGTACAAACATCAATATTATCTCTTAGGCGATTCTAAAATTCAACCTCGAGTCTTGCTAAAAAGAGGAACATGATGTTCGAATAAAGTAAGAGCATTAATTAATATATTAATTCCTAAAATTGACAACTATAATTGCATAAACAATAATTATTCACAATAATAACTATCTCTATTAAAGTAAATATTAACTTTTATTTTCGATAAAATAATTATAAAATAAAAAAAATATAAAATTAAAGTTTAAAAATAAATGAAATTGAAATGATCTTGAAATATATTTGAAAAATTATATAATGTTATTCATATGCATATTAAAAAATTGAAGTTTAAAAATGAATCAAATTAAAACATCTTTTATGTGATTAAACAATTGGGTAATAAATTAAAAAAATTATATATATACTCTATATATTTCGTATAATAGATTTGAAGAAAAATTTTATATATGCCGCCAGATTAATTCGTGATAGTGCTATATACGTATACTTACTGAACATAAGATATTTTAGCATTATGAAGGCTCAATTTTCCTATGAATCGAAAATATCAATATAAAATTTATCACTAGCTTTCTAATCTTTGAATTTTGTGATAAATGATTTAACATATCCTATTAAATGTGTGTGTAGTGGTATCTTCGAAATAATGTGTCAGAACATGTAAATAATATCAGGTGATTGAAGTTAATCATCTAGTTTATAATATTTATGACAGAGTTTATTTTATTATTTTACGTATTTTTATCTTCATATTTCTCATTGTAGCTATTTTACTCCTATCACATCTTAATGCTGGTGATTTAGCATTCTATTTGACCTTGCATTAAATGTTAAACAATTTCTTGGATTTGTGTAATGTAAATAAGCAATTGTAATAAAGTGCGAGTAATTATCGACATTTTAACTTCATTATTTCTATATAAATTTATATATTTTTGAGCTGCAACTTATGATCGTATTTTGCTTAAAGTTGTTGTCATTGTAAGAATTCACATTTAGTTTAACTAATCTAATTTTATTAACATTATATTTTATATTTGACTGGTGATGTTTGTTACATATTATAGAACTAACAATGTCTGAGAAAATTCCATCTAATCAACCACAGCCAATTGTTAAGATTGGCCATTACACACTTGGACAAACATTAGGTGTTGGGACATTTGGTAAAGTAAAAAGTACGTAAATCTTCTGTAAATAAACCTTTATTACTTTTATTGCTTTTATTACTTTTTATATTAAGTAATACCACAGCATACAAAATGCTTATAATTTATCTTTTTCATAGTTGGAGAACATGTCTTAACAAAACATAAGGTTGCTGTGAAAATTTTGAATCGTCAGAAAATCAAAAGTTTAGATGTGGTTGGAAAGATTAGAAGAGAAATACAAAATCTGAAACTTTTCAGACATCCTCACATTATTAAATTGTAAGTAATAATAGCATGCTTTATAAAATATTAATTAATATAGAATATATCAATTTTTTGTTACAATTTAGGTATCAGGTTATAAGCTCACCCACTGATATATTTATGATAATGGAATATGTATCAGGTGGAGAGTTGTTTGACTATATTGTGAAACATGGCAAACTAAAGGAATATGAGGCACGAAGATTCTTCCAACAGATTATTTCTGGTGTTGATTATTGTCACAGGCATATGATAGTTCATCGTGACTTAAAGCCAGAGAATCTATTGTTAGATCACAATCTACATGTAAAAATAGCAGATTTCGGTATTTGGATATAATCGAGATCTTACTAACAAAGTTTATTGATTGAATGATATTATTCAAATAATCTAATAATTTATCAAATTATAGGTTTGTCAAACATGATGATGGATGGAGAATTTTTACGTACTTCTTGTGGCTCCCCTAATTATGCAGCACCAGAAGTAATTTCTGGTAAATTGTATGCTGGTCCTGAAGTCGATATATGGTCTTGTGGAATAATACTTTATGCTTTACTTTGTGGCACTTTACCATTTGATGATGAACATGTACCAACACTTTTCCGTAAAATTAAATGTAAGTAATAATAATCTGTATAACCTTTGATTTTAATGATTCATATAAAATTTCAAATATTTGTTTCAGCTGGAGTTTTTCCCATCCCAGAGTACCTGAATAAAAGTGTTGTAAGTCTTTTATGTCATATGTTACAAGTGGATCCTATGAAAAGAGCAACCATTGAAGATATCAAGTATATTCAATTTTTATTATATGTATTATGCATTACTTATAAATTTAAAAATTTTAAACATTTCTTTGATACAGTTTGAAATAATTACAAATATTTTTAATTTAGGAAACACGAATGGTTCCAGAAGGATTTACCTTCATATTTATTCCCGTCGCCTGTTGAACAAGACGCTTCTGTAATCGATATAGACGCAGTAAACGAAGTTTGCGAAAAATTCAATGTGAAAGAAGCAGAAGTCCATTCTGCATTATTAGGTGGAGATCCTCATGATCAACTGGCAATTGCCTATCACTTAATAATAGATAATAAAAGAATCGCAGACGAGGCTGCTAAAGCAGAATTAAAAGATTTCTATGTAGCTTCTAGTCCACCCCCTGTTGCTTTTAGCCCCAATGATACCAGTAGCAGTCCTTTGAGACCACATCCAGAGAGAATAGCACGTAAGAAGATAAACTAATGCTGTATCTTTAGAATTTAAAAAATTTGTTATCGTTTTCATCATAGAGTTTATGAAAACGATATTTGATATACTTTTTGTACATCTCAGCGTTTCGAGAAAGACAAAGTTCTCAAGGAAGTACATCGTCCTCGATACAAGGTGCTCGTGGTACGCCAGTAAAACGGGCTAAATGGCATTTAGGAATCCGTTCACAATCTAAACCGAACGACATTATGAATGAAGTCTATCGAGCTATGAAAGCTCTCAATTTCGTAAGATTTTTCTTATAAACTAATCTATAAAATAACAAATTTAATATGTATAATAATTTATATATTTTTAGGAATGGAAAATCATAAATGCTTATAGTGTTAGAGTACGCCAAAAGAGTGAATTAACAGATAGATATAGTAAGATGTCGTTACAACTTTATCAAGTTGATTACAAAAGTTATTTATTGGATTTTAAGTCTTTATCAAACGAAGAAGAAGATATTGGACGAGGTATAGAATTTGAGTTAATGCTAGTGATTTTTAATTGATGATTTATCTCAATATATTTTATTGTAAATATAACTATTTTAGATCCTACACTTCCACCACCTCAAGCGACAGGTCATCATACAATGGAATTCTTCGAAATGTGCGCAGCATTAATCACGCAGTTAGCTCGATAAATTTGCTGTACAATATGAGTCATCATTTTTCAGAATTATGTTAATAATGCGTTTTACTTCTCGTTGTACTTTACACAACGTGTATCAATGCAGTTCATAGGATAAAGGGAACATTTAGGAAGGGATATTTTAGGAAAATAATATCAGTTTCATAAAAAAATTGAATGCAAGGAGGGGAAGAGTGTAATAAATCTGTAGAAAATCAAGTAATATTTCTTTAAACCTAACCATTTTAATATTCTGTAAAAAAATCAAAGAAGAAGCGCTATTTTTATTTTTAAAAATATATCGATATCTTTGTACATACTATTGGTAAATTGGAAGAAGTAAAATACATATATATATTTTTTTAAACGGAAGATTTTAGTTCCTCCATTGAGACGACAGAAAGCGCTAGGGATGAGTTTCTCAAGATTCTCGGAAGTTCCCACTCTACTCGCCGTATACTCACAATCCAAGAAACTTCGGCCTGATCATTATTATTTCTGTTTTTATGTCACAGATTTAAGTGGAATATGTTGTTTGTAGCGTTAACGAAGGTGCAAATTCGAAATATTATTCGTCTGCTATTGGTTCGCGCATGAAAGGAAGTTGCACTTTTGCGCAATCTCAGTAGACAAATTGGGCAAAAAGAGTACCACTGACGATATTCGACGTGAGGTGAAGCCTAAGAACACGAAATTAGAAGAAGTAAGGGTTTTACTTCAAACATGTTTGCAGTTGTTGAAACAGATACACAACTTCACACGAGACTCATTGACAAGTGATTCTATTACTCGAGTCCATCGGCGAGTTCGAGAACGAAAGTTTTTCAAATATATTATAATATATCGTATATGTTATATGTACGGATGAACTTAAAGGATGTTCTTTTGATTTAGAAACATGGTTTTTTAAACACGCTGCATTGAGAGAGCCTAATGTTTGAAACCACTCTAAGAACAATGTTTTTATATTACAGGATTTACAGAGAAAGAGAAAGGGAGGACTTGGGGACCTGTATTCGGGGGACTTGAACCCGGGCCTCCTCCGACTCGGACAGGGGCGCTCTTCGTTGCGCCATCAAGGCCCTGTTGCTGGAATTAATACCGATTACTTGCTAAAACAATGGCTGCTGCTTTCAATCAATATGACAAGTACAGGTAAATAAAGAAATGATTTTGGTCTTGGTGTTATGCGTCATGAAATCACTTGACGTCGCCTAATAAAGTAATAAATATGATGTTGCATCGACGATTAACCTTTAAAGTTTTATTTAACTGATGTTAAACAAATTTGTAATAACCTCTTATGAAAATTATATTATAAATAATTCCATGTATTTAAGATAAGCGAATGTTATTTAAAGTAATATTTGTATTTTTTAATATTTTGGTTGTTGATATGTATATTGTATTGTATTTACTAATATGTATATGTATGCTTGTTTTTATAAATTTATGATACTTGATGTGCAGAACCTTAAATTTGAATCTTTTGTGGGATTAATTATCTTTTTATTGTTGTGCCTTTTTTAGTTGGTATTTTGGTGCAATGTCACGACAAGATGCCTCGGATTTACTCATGGGTGAAAAAGTAGGCGGCGTATTCTTAGTACGTGACAGCACATCGATACATGGAGATTTTGTTCTATGTGTACGAGAAGACAACAAGGTTAGCCATTATATTATAAATAAAATTCAGCAGGGTGATCAAATACGTTATCGGATCGGAGATCAAACGTTTCCTGATATTCCCAACCTTTTGGCTTTTTACAAATTACATTATTTGGATACAACACCACTGATCAGGCCTGCATCTAAAAAGACACAGAGGGTAATAGCAAAATATGATTTTGAAGGCAATGATCCTGATGATTTACCTTTTAGGAAAGGTTCGTAGGTTTTAATTTTTATTTTAAATACTTTAAGTATTACTTTGAAAGTGACTGGTTAACACACAATGTCTCTTATATTTTTAATTGATTGCAATTAATAATTTGATTAAGCAACGCAATTTCCAAAATTGTAAGTTTTTATATTTTGAATAAATTCAATAATGTTATTTTTAGGAGAAATTCTTACAATTATATCAAAAGATGAAGAACAATGGTGGACTGCTAGAAATAGCCTTGGTCAAACTGGTTCAGTTCCAGTACCATATGTTCAGAAGTATGAAGAAGACAATCACTCTGTGATTGAGAATAATTCATGCCCAGAAAGTGGCGGAAGTTCAACTACAAATTCTAATTCGGTTTCTGCTTGTCAAATGTCTTATCCAGAAAGTGGACAAGGGACCACCCGCAGATCAAATATTCAAAGAACATTGCCTGCTTTTGCAAAAGTGAAACAAGCAAGGGTACCAAACGCATATGATAAAACTGCTTTAAAATTAGAAGTTGGAGATGTGATAAAAGTAACAAAGACTAATATAAATGGTCAGTGGGAAGGTGAATTGCATGGCAAGGTTGGCCATTTTCCATTCACACATGTTGAGTTTGTAGATAATGAGACTGGAGAAGACAATCAGGAAATTTAATGGAAGTCTTCCAGGTGTGATGAATAAAAGAAGTTAACTTGGAAAGTTCTATGTTGGCAGTTTAAGTTTACATTAGCAGCTATTCTGTGTACTGGTACATGAAATCAGTCTGATTTAAAATTCTGTATACAATTTGTAACTTCAAACATAACGTCAATTTTGTGACGTTTTTATTAATTGTTAATTATATAATACTTTAAATACACAAAATTTATATAAATATTTTTGTAAATCGTTTAACTTTTCTAGTCATAAAGTAATAAATAATCATGTACGATTACTGATTAATATCGATTCAAAAGTTATAAAAACATTCTCTTCATTTAAGTTTTGTACTAGTACATACATATTATGCTGCTTAGCCATAGGTTGTGCCACAGATGGAGCAACATTTTCTACTAGAATATTCTATTTAATGATGGAGCTGTTAACCATATTACAATTGTAATTATATATAAATTACGCTAATTATATATTACTATGTAATTATATAAGTTCTAATTGATTAGTAACTCTTTTAAGAGAGCAGAAACTGTGAATTTACGTTTATACATGAATGGTATTATATTGTCATGATTGTAAGTTATGCAAATTACTTGTTAATATGTAATTATACAAATTGCAAGAACATTTAGTTTTGTAAAAATAGTAGCAACTTTAAAGTTCTGCTTTACTCTATATATACATATACATATTAGTTTTATCGTAACAACAGTCATATATGAGTTATTGTAAATTATATATTAATATATATAAGTGAAATATGTCCTGAATTTTTGTAAGACTAATAATTTCCTGAACTTATTCGAAAAAATTTTGTTCAACTTTAGAAATTAGTATAGAAATATAATTATGTATGTATAAATACATTTTAATATATATTTACATATTATATTATATTTGTAAAAATTGTAATTTTATCGCAAACTTCAATCGTTTTCCGATATTTTTATATGAGAAAAAACTGGCAACTTTAGAGTTCTGCTCACAGTGATGCGTATTAATCGTGTAATTAATAAATTAATTAAATAAATATAATTAAATATAATTATGTGTAAGTTGTATGTACGTTATGTATATCTGTGTGAGAACAGGATTGCAATTTTCTGTAATTTCAGAGGAACAATTTATGATTGGAATTGTTTCTTTTTTATGAGTCCGAAAAGGTACTTTCATTTTAAATCTTTACTAATGAAGATTTAGTAATTAAGATAGTACAAAAATTGTATAATTTGTATACAACTCTCAGTGTTTATAATTATATTGTATCTTCTAAAAAATCTAATTTGGATTAGAGATTTTATTTACACATAGAAAGCTTGATATTAATATGTAGTTATATATATTTCTTTATCTATAAAAATTTCTTATGAAATTGATCACCATTGTATATGAATTGTACAAGGAACTTTCTAAGTATACATTTGAAAAGTTAGTTTCAGAATTAGGAATGTGGCTAATTTACCAATTCCTAAATAATTACAAATTATTAATTTTCAATTTAACCCTTTTTTTGGTTTTTCGGTTTTTCATAAGATGTACAATTTATTAAATTTCACACAAATAGTACTATTTTAAATTGTTAACAACCTACTGCACGGAAAGAGTATATATTTCAATTAGTTTCGTCAATAGATGTGAATAACGGAGGGATTAAAATACACTTATTCATATAATTGCATGCATATTGATAAAGTAAGCATTAACACACTGCAAATTTTTATATACATATTTGTAACACTTTTATATAATATATATTTTAATTTTTAAAATATGTAGAAGCTAAGAGTACAATAAATAAAAAATTATAAAATAAGTGTTTCTATAGATTTATTATGTTAAATATATATTGGACAATTTAATTAATTTTTTACATATTTTTATTATAGATATTCAACAGTATTCGTTTTAAATCTATTTATTACTATCTTAATATGGTACACAATATTATTTAAGATTTAGAATTCATAAAATAAAATATAAACAAATATAATAAAATTTTTTACAACTAAACGATAAATTTTATAAAAGCAAATTGTCTGATTGGTTCATTTTTCTGTTTTAGTGGAAATGACCAATGACAACGACGTATATACCTGAATGTGATTGCTTTCTCGTTCTATCTCTTTTCCCGCCATATATACCCACGGTCTGTTCCCGCCAAATTTCTCAGCAGTAAATGCCAACAAGTGCTGAAGTCACTCACGACTGATGACAGTCACTGTTGGTTTATTTGCACTTCTATGAATGTTAATGAAGTGAATTACATTTTTTGGTTTTGCACACGTTGATCGTTGTGTTAAAGAACTAGGCACAAGATAACGCATTTTTTGAAAATTTTTGACTGAATAAACATATTAAAATGTACGTTAAAGTGAGAACAATGGATGGTAAACAGGAGGCAATATTAACCATCTCCAAATTGACGGAAGTGGAAGAGTTTAAGGTAAAACAAATGTAGTATAGGAAGTACTAATTTCAGATAAAAAATACGATTTTTTTATCTTTCGTGAAAGTTGTAATTTTATCTCTGATATTTACATTTAATGCTGAAATTCTTGGAGTAAAAAAATCTGACTTTATTAAATATTCCATTATTTTATTAAAAACATTTATTTAATGTTAGTTACATTTATTTAATAATAATAATGTGTGAATAAAAAGAAATTATCTATTTGGAATATAGTATTTCTATATTTTTATAATTCTATCTATTTCAAGTATTCGTATACTTACTTAATAACATTTTGTAAAAACTTTCATTTATAAAAATATTATTTTGCAGCGTGAAATTGAAAAGGAATTGAATATAAAAGTGGATTTACAACGATTATTCTTCCGTGGGAAACAACTAGAAAATGGTTATAAACTATATGATTATAATGTTAATTTGAATGATGTAATTCAATTAATGGTTAAAATACAAATTAATGAAGTAGAAAGCCAAGCTACTTCGAGTACTAAAGTTACTTCTAGTTCTATTATTGAAGAAGAAATTGTAGATAATTGTAGCAAAGAAGAAAAGTTGTCTGAAGCAGAAAGTTTATATTATAAGGTTGGAGATGCGGTAGATTGTCTTGACCAAACTTATGGAGCTTGGTTTGAGGCAATAATATTAAAAATCTTTAAAAGAGATGATAATATTATTTATAATATGCAGTGGGAATTTGATGATAAAGCTCCAGCTTTCAATGTACCTGAGTCATCAGTAAGACCACGTGCAAGGCGTTTATTAAAATTTGATAGCTTAGAAATAGGTCAAAAAGTGATGATCAATCACAATGTTGATGATCCCAAAGTAACAGGATTATGGTATGATTTTACAATATTGAAAATAGATAAAAAGAAGAGGGTACAAGAACTTATTGGGATATTACATATTGGAAAGTAAGTATTATATAATTCAAATATTCAGTTTAAGTTGGTATAATGTATGATTAAAATTTATGTATCTATTTAAATAGGGATCAACCACTTGAGAATCGGAAAGTGAATCCTAAAGGAGAGATTTTTGCCATAGAAGAACCAAAATTTCTTAAAGACAGAAGTCCTGAAGATGAACAACATATGGTCAGTAATGGTAAACGAAGACGTATACAAGCTTATTGTGATGCATGTTTGGACAATCCTAACAAGGAATGCAGAGAATGTGGTTGTAGAGTCTGTGCTGGGAAAGAAGATGAACACAATCTTCTCTTATGCGATGAGTGTAACTCCGCATATCATTTAAGCTGTTTGAATCCTCCATTAACATCTATACCTGAAGAAGATTACTGGTATTGCCCAGAATGTAAAAATGACGAAAATGAAATTGTGAAGGTTAATTACCACTTAATAATACTTTATTTTGCAATATTTATAAAATTTATAAATCATTATTTTTTAAAGGCAGGTGATAAACTTAAACAAACGAAAAAAAAAACGAATGAAAACAATAGTAGTAAGAGAGATTGGGGTAAAGGAATGGCATGTGTAGGAAGGACAAAAGAGTGTAGTATAGTTCCACCTAATCATCGTGGACCTATTCCAGGAGTAGAAGTTGGAATGTGTTGGATGTACAGAGTACAGGTAATTGAAATTTTTAAATAATCTTTAATTTTAATAACTTTTGCATATATAAATAAATGAAGGATATGTAAATGATAGGTGTCTGAAGTTGGAGTGCATAGACCACATATAGCTGGAATTCATGGGAGAGAAACAGATTGTGCATATTCTATTGTATTATCTGGAGGTTACGAGGATGATATTGATAACGGTGATGAGTTTATTTATACCGGCTCTGGAGGCAGGGACTTATCAGGTAGAATATTTAATTATAAATAAATTTGTTATGACTCAATTAATGTGTTATATTTATAAAGGAAATAAAAGAACAGCTGAACAAAGTTGCGATCAGATGTTGACTCGAATGAATAAAGCATTGGCACTAAATTGCAATGCAAAGCTCAATGCGACAGCCGGCGCTACAGCTGAAGATTGGAGAGGTGGTATACCTGTAAGAGTTGTCAGAAATTTCAAACTCGCTAAACATAGCAAATATGCACCAGAAGAGGGCAACAGGTATAATAATAATCATTATTGTTATTTTTACATGTTCTAATATTTAGTTTTTACAAAAATATTTTTATTTTAGATATGATGGTATATATAAGGTAGTAAAGTATTATCCAGATACAGGCAAAAGCGGATTTCGCGTATGGAGATATTTATTAAGGAGAGATGATCCAGCAGCTGCACCATGGACCGAAGAGGGTAAAGCACGTATAGAGGCTCTTGGCTTAAAACCAATGTATCCAGATGGATACTTGGAAGCAATGGCAAAAAATAAAATAAATAAAACTAGTAAGACAAATAAAAAGCGAAATATACTAATGGAAGAAGAAAATTCTACCTCTTCGAAAAGAGAACCACCAAAGAAGAAAAAGAAACTTGAGAGTTACGAATTAGAAAGTGAAGTAGTGAAACATATTGAAAAAGATCAAGCAAATATAAAATTATGGGATGAATGTCGTAAGGCTTTACCAGATGGTAAAACTGCATTTTTACAACAAGTTTCAGAAAGGTATGTTACTCATCAAGTCTTTAGTAAATATATTTGTTATATTTCCAAATTTTTATAATTTTTAAATTGCAGATTCACATGTCCCTGTTGCTTGGAACTTGTTTATAATCCTGTCACGATTCCGTGCACGCATAATATTTGCCTTAATTGTTTAAAACGTACTTTTTCGTCGGGTGTCCAATATTGCCCGTCATGTCGTCATTTATTAGACAAAAATTATAAAATGGAAGTTAATCAATGTTTATCATCTGCTCTATTATCGCTTTATCCAGGATATGAGGGTGGCAGATAACATTAATTTTTAGTAAAATAATACTTATATCTCAAATACGAATTCACACACACATCTAGACTCCATTAAATAATATTTTTAGATACAATTTATGGTTCACGAATAAAATGTATTAGTGATTTTGTTATAATACATACTTATAGGGTGGATAACATTCTGATAGTATAAAAAATTTTTGTTAGTATACAAAATTTGTTGCCATGATCCACTACAATAACAATTAATTTTATTATTACAATATTTACATTAATAAATATAACAATTAATTTTATTATTACAATATTTGCATTAATAAATTGACTGACAATACTAATAAGATAATAAAAAGAATGAATTTTCTTTCAGAAAGAGAGAAACATACAAGAAATGAAAATATACATAGTTATTGTAGTACTTATTTTTATATTGATTTTTGATTTATACAATTTCGAGTTTTATATTTGTATGTAGTATAAGATTTATACAATTGACTATACACTATAAATGTTTGATCATTTATTTGTACATGTATACGCGTCTATCGATGTGTTCAAATTTAAATCAACTGTAATGGTTCTAGTTTGCATTTTTGTTAATTGTATTGTTTTTTCTAATTAGCATAACATAACTTTTCACGGTAGTGAAAAATTTATAAAACAATTCATGTTATTTTATAACAAGGTAAATAAATGTTTTTATTATAATATGTGACATCAGAATCCTTTTAAATATGGATATAGAAAGAAAGTTATTTTATTGCTCTCTTTGATTGATAGGTGGAACTATCTCGCTTATCCATTGGAGATATTTGTGACTTCCATTTTGAATCTATAATAAAACATTGTTCAACTTTCATCTGCATTATATTAGAGTACATATCCTATGTTAAAATGTAATTAAACAATACTTACAGGTAATGAGATTACTTCACAAACTTCATATGGATGGTTCTCCCTGTTCAAAGCCAATTCAAAATTAATTTTAATTGTATGTATATAATAATTCAAAAACATCAAAATATGCACTTACATTACATATTTTGTTAGGGCATTTACAGTATCAGTCCTAGTTTTTATCATCTAAAATAAAGTATATAAAGTGTGTATCAATAACTTTAACCTACTAACATTACTTTTTTGCTTCTTACCAGTAAAAATTCATTATCTTCATTAATTTCATTTTTCCATTCATATCTGTAATATATAAATAATATTTCTAAATGAAATTAAAATATTTTAGTCTGCAAGCACAATGAATAGTATATACATTATACTTACACCGATGTAAGCCCTGGTATAATATTAACGCAAGCGGCTAGTTTATTCTTCACCAAGCCACTGTAAATTAAGTATAGATTAATTAATCATTTTTATTCTCTAGAGAATTAATTTACAATAGGTTATATCGATTCTTACTGAGACAATTTTTTAGCGACTTCATGTGTTGGAACTGTTACGTATGCAACAGAATGAACTCCAACGAGATCGCTCATGTTTCTATAAGTAGTAGCAGTAACACTTCTAGCGAAACAAAAGAGCGTAATTATTCCAAAAATCGGTTTGCACAATACAAGTGACATTTGTATCCAATTTTTTTGGAACCGGCACTTTTTTCACTAACTTGAAGATTGCTTCAGAAGTACCAACTTAGGGCACATTCTCGAAACGCTGTTTGAGATCGATTAATCAGTTTTCAGAAATAAAGTATTTAAAAAAATAAGGAAATGATGGTTTTTTAACGAAAACATTTATTATTGAAAGGAATCAATTTTTAAATAATCAGGCTTACAAAAATTTAACAAATTAAAATGTCATAAGAATCATATGCTACTTTGTAAGTAATTTTATAAGAAATAATGTGTAAAAATTTGAAATTTACCTAATGATTATTCTTGAACATTACGGAGTATCAGATTAAAAAGCATAGTTTCGAAAAAACCGTATTTAACCTTGCTGCGATCCTTTGATTCTTTATATTTCAATTGTGTTTGCGTTTTAATCGAATAGAGGGCTTATAATGTTTTAAGAAATTTTTAGTATGCTGTTACTATTACGTTTTTATGTCATTGTTATCATTATTATTATCATGGTATTATGTTATTATTATCATTATTATATCAGTAATGATTCTTTCTTATTTTTCTCGAACTTAAGAAATTTTCTAATGATAGAAGAATACAATTCAGTAAAAAATAATTCAAAGAATGCAGTCAAGTTAAAATTTTATGCAAAGAAATTTCTTCAATCTTTTAAAACAGACAAAATGGTGTACTAACGAAAGATACATACTGTGATAGTATTTGTACATCTTATATTTAAATATAATGATAATATGTAATAAGCAGATTTACATAAATTATGGAAGACACGGATTGTTATCTTATTTCGTAAAATCACATAAACATTAAGTGTTAGTTAATGTTTTTTCGAGTGGGTTCTTAACTACGCTTACTGTAATTTACTTAATACTCGAATTGTAACACTTATACGTATATGTGGATGCATTAATCTTACTTAATTTCAAACATATACGACATTACGTTCTTAGATGTATTTTGCACTCGATAGTTTTGTTCATATGAATGATTATATTATTTCGACGATTTACTTATCAATAAACTTAAAATATTTGTTGACAATTTTTAGAAGTATTCGAGTATGTGTAAGTTACTCTAATTTATGTAATTATTTTATTAAATATCCTTGCAGAATCAAATTTGCGATATGTTTAATTAAAAAATCTTCTTTATGATTTTTCGGAAATAAAGAAATTAGATGATAATCTATAGACTGCGAATATTTATGTAAATTCATATTTTTGTGGAGATAATCAAAAAAATGTAACCTAGGTAGAAAATTGCTTCATATATTAAATATTATAACGAATACTATACTGTGGATATTTTATATACATATCTTCGCGTATTATATGCATTTTGTGCACTTCGGCGCAAATTTTCCATAAATGCATAAAAAATCTGCCATCTAATAATGTACTTTGATTTCTGTATGTATTTTGAAACATGTACCGTGAGTTAAAAAAATCGAGTATCTATTAAAATATTAAAGAGAGGATTCGAATGAGTGGAGGTCAATGCCAGATTTGTTAAGGTTGTCATCATATTGTTTTCTTACCAGTAACCAAAGTTATCATTCAACCGCATGTACATACATATGCAATTTTGTCAACTCAATATTTTTCAGGAAATATATCCATTTGAAATACACCAAATTGAACTTTTTAATATGTAACCAACCGTTTACCATGTTTTCTTACGCATATCACAAGTTATGGTAATTTCATTTCTAAAAATACCAGACTGCTGAAATTGTAAAACGATTTACGTATAAAAAATTGATTTTTGATCAAATTTTTCTGTTTTAGGTTTTCATGTGAATGTTTACGTTTTACAGGTTTAATTTGGCAAGTAGTATTCCCTTGGGATGTATTCTGGTTTTGGGCTACTCGGTTCAATTCCAAGCAGCTCTCCCATAAATGCAATGTAAGTGATGGCCAAGCGCAAAGTCTCGATCCTCGAGAGTCGTTTTTCGTAAGCAAAAGTTGGCACCTGAGGAATAAAGGTCGTAAAATAATTTTAAGCAACATTGGTATATCAATAGAATGCAGATATCTATGGATTTATGAAAAATGTAAAATTGCACAGAATGTACATAATACGCAAAAGTATACAAAATGTTCAAAGTGAAATATTTATTATAATATTCCCTGAATTCCTTTAGTTGTGCTCATTAAAGTATATACTTGGATAAACATTCTTTAATAACTAGTATAAAAATTAATTGTACAAAATTATACAAACACATAATACAATAGTAGAAAAAGATAATCATTCTTATAGAAGATAGCAATATTGTTATGAGACTCAAGAATAGAACAAAGATCTATGCATATACAACTCACTTTTCTGCGTAACTTGTCGAAAGCTTCGTTTAAATTGAACATTCTGCGCCTCTCACGGATGTTTGCTGCTCTTCTTTGCGAAACAGTCGCCACGCGACGCCTTGGTTTCTTTGTGGTGGACGATGGGAGATTCGGAGATCTACCATTAGGCGTGTAACGACTGAAATTATTTTATTCATCGATAAATAATTAATAAAACGTCGTTGTAAATAATTCTCATTTCTTTCAAGATTTGAAATCTTCAATGTTTAGAATTATTTCTTCGATTCGTAAACTAGAATTTCGCTAGAATATCGCTGCGTAAACTAGAATTGTGACAAGAAATTTAGCTATTGCTATAGCACACAGGGATAATTACCTTTGATGTAATAATGCACAGGGTTGTCTATATAATCCGTGTTCGTTCACATGAGAGTGCGAAGGAGGTGGTGCTTGGTATAAGACAGAACTGTCCCACATCGGGTAGCTTCCGAGTTCGCCGCTGACGTACTGCGACATATCCGCTGTAATCACCTATTTCATTTACTTGCGTTTACTTTTATATGCACGCTATTTCTTATTAATGCAAAAGAAATATCATTCGTGCTAATTATTATCTTTCATTATTATACAAACACAAATGAAAAATTAAATATTAATATTATATATTATAGTATTAAATGTTGAAAGAAATATTAGAAAATTGTTAATCAAACTTCTCATTCGCGTTCTATGGATTATCACAATGTAATACTTTTATTTAATCAGTAAATAAGTAGCATTCTGAACAATATTGTAGTAAAAGATGTGTTACAATAATACTAATTTATTGATTTTATTTCTATACTATATACCTTCGTAATTAAGGGATTCACTTTTAATTATTTATACTCACTGGTGCTTGATTTCCATTGATCTCCCACAACGGTTCGGTGTAGCTCATATCCCGGGTTCTATCCAGGAGCAAACGAATTCAGGAAGTACCACCCTCGTATTTCAATTAAAAAAAAAAATAATGAAAAAGAATGTCGGTACACGAGTCAAATAAAACGTTTGTTGCGGTCTGAGTGTCACCTTCAATCTGAGGATTCCACTGATACCCTCATCCAGGGAATCGAACTCCTGGAGCTTGGTACATCTCGAGCCCGCCCCTTTTTCAAAGCAACCCTCTGGAACCACTGTTATTCACTATTCTCGGACGCTTGCGTCGTCATCCCTGTTCCAATTGGAGAATCTCACCCTTAACCAACTTGAGTGAAACACGATCGTTGGACAGGTGGTTGTGAAGGGTGGAGCTTACGGACAATCCTCATGGTTTGCCTTGTTTCGTAGGAGTTGAGGGTTGAACAGTATCGGAATTATCGACCCTGGTATGTTAAAGATGGACAAACTATTTGTTGGAAGCTTTTTTTAAATGTCTACATTTCTTTCATTTCTTTTAATTTACTTCTTCTCTTTGTAATTGCAAAAGTTTTGTCTACATTCAACACTTCATGAAATAGATATTGATAAGAAATGATGAAATGAAGGAAAAATTATTTAACAATTTATTATTGTTCAAGTATTTTTGAATTCAAAATCGATATTTGTTGAACGAACTTATCATTTTATTGATTTTCACAATGAACTTCTTGATATTGTCTGTCACTTTCTATTATGGCACGCAAACTTACTTATTAATTTTGAAAAAACGAATAGGATTGTATATTTTAAAGAACGATTAACAAATTTTCTTTTATCTCCCTTCAGGAATCATAGCATTGTACGTGTGCTAAATGGAGTATGGTAGAGTTCTTCTTAAGCACAATCAAAGTATGAAAATTGATGCTAAAATATTATGTACTATCAAATATTATACTATTGTGATGTTTTTCTTTAGAAGCAGTATGAAAACCCTTTATTTTTCATCTGGAAAAATAAGATTACTTTACTATGTATGTAACAAAATTTAAATTAAAATACAATTCATCCACTGATGATTAGTGATTAGATTTGTTTTAAAATCATGAAAGACACAATTTTCTGCAAGTTAGGATATTACGATTTCTTTACGATCATTTCGAGACAAATTGCTCCACATATTGAGGTCGTAACAGGATCACTCAAAAGACCATGACAAAGTCTCTTCAGAAGGGTAACATATTGTTAAACCGAGGGTGTATTCCCCCAAATTAATTAAATAGATATTAGCCGATTCACTTGACACTAAGTTCTCCCTTTGGACGCATATAAACATCCAGTGTGCTATCTGCGTGTCAAATCGCATTGTGTTTGCTTTGAGAATTCGAGGGTGCATAAAGTTATTAATATTAAGCTACGAACAAGCAGTCTTATTAAGATCATTCTCTCTTCTTTTTATTCTCTTACTGTCACTTTGTTATTGTTTACATTTAAAACAAATAATTTAGTCGCGTTCTTTGTTTTTTTTTTTTGAGAATTTGAGAATTATTATCAAGCATATTTATTCATCTTCTAACCTCCTTTTGTACATTTTTTAAATTTTTCCAGAATAATCAAAAAATAATAAGGTACGAAAAACACTTCTTAGAACTTGCACGATAAAAAATATAAAAGAAATTATTTCATAGTACGCTAAAAAGGAAAGGAATTTTATAAAAATTATATTAACTAAACACGATATGAAATATGTATTTTTAAATTTTATTTTGTATTTGTACATGCAATAAGTATGCTACTTATGAATGTCGTGTTATGAAACACGATATGAAATATGCATTTTTAAATTTTATTTTGTATTTGTACATGCAGTAAGTATGCTACTTATGAATGTCTTATAATAAATGCGATTAAATGCAAGAACGAGAAACGTATTAATTTATCTAACATGTGATATATATCTTATAGGTTTGTATCCATTAACTGTGTCGGTGGATCTTTAATTCGAGTCTGGTAATATGCACTATATCCATAACTGCAAGCTGACGCTTTGGATCGATGCTCTGAGCGTCGGCGCTGAAATGCTTCATAACTGAATTTCGAAGCTTTTCTAGAATGAAGGATATTCGATATAATGCAAAATGAAAGGCAATTTATCTACTGTAAACACGTATCGGCATAAAATCAGTTAATTCAACAGAAACCATTAAAACAGATTAGTCAGTTACGTATTCTAAAAGTTTTTATTTTTTTATATTTTCATTTTTGATGAGTTCTAGTAAGTATGCAACAGTTAAATGCAATAAATGATTATTTTTCATATTGAAAATATTAATTTTTTATTTAACCTAATTTAATTTAGACAAATGTAATATTATTTTTCGAATACACTTAAATATCTTAAATAATCGAATAATAATTACATTATTACAAGAATTCTAATAGATTGACGTTTTCCTTTGTTTTTCAACAATTTGTAATTTTTTTAGATTATAATTTATAATATAATTTATAATATGAAGACAGTAAATCATCCTAACTTTTCTATGTTCTAATTTTATAAAAAATAACTGACAAATATGTGGGATGATGTAAAGGGTGTCAAAAATCAGATTTGGGTTCATCCCCTCATGGTGCACGTGTTCGTTTGTGAACTAATTCTGATGCGATTCGAACAATGGATGCGCCTTCCGCAACAGGGTCACGCCATTGACAGCAATTACGTGATTTCGTTACAGAGATTTCCATCTTCTTGAATAGCACGTCGCCATATACCTAATACAGATTTATCACAGAATTTCACTAAAATAGGGAAAAATTCGAACAAAATCTGTTTCTTTGTGATATGATAGGACTTAGATTTTCAATAGACATGTAGTTACGAAATAAAAATATCGGTATATAGATATGAATTTTCATTAAAATACTGCAGCATTCTATGCTGTATAGGTATATATAAAATTATATGACTAATTTAAAATATTGCAATATGTAGTGTTACAACATTACGCAGGCATTATATCATATTGCATTTTATTTAGATATATATAAATTATAAATAAATACGATGATTGACTTCAAGAAATAATAAGATAAATATACGAGTAGTTTAATATCATATTTATAGAAATCCTGGAAAAATTCTTAAAAGATCTTTAGAGAAATGTCGAGAAGATGTATACAATATGAAAAGTTAAAATAAAGAGATAAACTAATTTTGTTATAAGAATATATAATTTTTTATGCATAAAACGTTACATTAAATTATAATATCAAGTTATATAGTTAAAGTAAAAGACGCCTTTTTTTGAATTCTTAAAAATATTTGTATGTCACGTGATCTCTTCTTTGACCAATCATAATCCTTGAGTAACTCCGCGTACAATCATCTTCGAATTTTTCTTTAATTAAGGTTTCGGTCGTGGTTAAATTACATCATTGTTATCGTAATCAAAAATAAATTTGTTTGTACAATCTTTCTCGTATATCGTATAATATGAAAAAGTATATGTTTAAAAAGGTAATAAATCTATTTTTCATGTTATCCAATTAGAATTTGTCACTTTCTCGGGAAAAGATGTATATAAGTTGAAAGTATCTCTGCTATTTTACGAAAAATATGGTATAGATTTCTCACATTGAAGTGTATTTTTCTTTTATATATACATTTGCAAAAATTGGAACATAAATACATTTTATAACTTTACTAATTTATTTATTAATAATTCGAAACAAATCACGATCGCCCAACTTTTCTCAGTCAATCATATTTGATCTTTTACTTTTTAATTTCAAATTTCTTTCAATCGTGTGCTTTTAGTTAAAAGCGTCTTGTTCGATTAAAAGAAAAGTTGAGATAAATCTATATTTCGCATTATTTGTTTAAACAAATTAGTAATAGTTATATGGATAGCAAAAAATTGTTAAATTATATTTACTATTCATTCATTTACAGAGATAATCACCGATTTAAGCAACAACGCATTCTTCTTATCTATATGGAATTTCGAAAATATATATTTCTGTTCAATATTTAACACGTTTTTGATGAATAAGAAAGTAAGAAACCACGTTAAATTCTAATAAAAATTTGCTAACGTATTATTTTTTGATATTTATATCACAAAATTGAATACATACACACATAAGTAAAAATTTTCAATTAATTAAATGATTATATTTTCGAGGATGAAATAGATTATTAATTCCATGTAAGGTTAAACATTTTATCACTGTAAATAATGATAAATCATTATCACGAATAATATTATGTCTATTAACATTTATTGATAAGGAGACAAAATCTGATAACATTCTTAATAAAATTAGATAAATTCCATTTTTAACTTTTTTTATTGTAATCTGTCATTTCTTACATATACATTTATGTTTTACATTTCTTTTTTTAGAACTATGATGGTGTCAATGAATATGTCACTAATAATTGTATCATTGCACTGGTAGCGGTGATAGAGACCTCAGGATAAAATATTTAACATTAACTTTTATTTCTTGTACAATAATGAATGCTTTACTTTAGAACAAAATTTTTTATATATCGAAAGGAAATTATATATGTTAAGCAAAAGGTACTTAAAATATGCTACCACAACTATTTCTTTACAACACCTTGCAAATTCTCTACAAATTAGTGAATGCTTAATTCTGTAACTGTATCTATCTAGTAAAACTTATATTTATATATATAGAAACATTTCTTCACTAAAGTAGATTTTGCACAGTATGGTTTCTAAAATGTCATAAAATGAATCACATCTACAAAAATCAGCTAATTTATATTTGCAAGAATCACAAAGTATAAGCCTTTTAACTTTATCACTATAAATAATATTGTTACAAGGATATTAAACATGATTTCATACATTCTTCTTAAAAGATTTTGAAATTAATTCACTTATTGGTAAATTAGAAATATTATCTACTGCAAAGGCAGAAAAAATTGAAAAAAGAAATAAAGAATAAATTCCTAATCTTTCCAGGATGAAATAAATAGTTTATGTGATAAAGTTAAACGAGTACATCCTCTATAGCCATATGTGTAATGGTTTTATTGCTAATGTTAGAACTATAAAATCAGTTAGGAACATAATAAGATTGATTGAAAATAGCACCTTGCACATTTGGAATTGATATAAAACCACATTTATATTTATATAACTTTAGCTTGTACAGCTTTTTAATAAGAAACATTCTAAAACCACTTATAAGAAAGGTAGCATATATCCTCTATCAGATTAATCTGTAAGGCATTTACATCAATTCTTGAAATGAGCATATTTTGTTATAGAGCAATTATTATTTAATTATTGTAATTTGAGTTAATGTTTGATAATTCATAGCATTTGTATATTCATAGAAATTTTCTGGTGATAATTTTATATTACATCCCCGTAAAATAAAAGAAAATTAATATTAAAGTCCAATAGTGGTACTTTTGAATAAATATATAAGGTACTTGTTCTTGAGCCTAAAGAAACAATTTCGTGAGAAGTACATGTCATGTGTTATTTGTATTAGTAATACTATGTTTATAAGATCAAAGAAGAATAATACCATTTAATATGAAAGGAAATTTTAAACCTTTTCCTCTTATGTATTTAGTTTAGCAAATGAGGTATATTTTGAACTTGTTGAGTCATAGGAGATCTACATATGTTTCATATTCAATTATTAAAAATCTCGTAATTTGTATATGCCAAATATTTTCTTGAGGCAAATTCCTAATGCTTTTCTCTTCTTGACTCAAATTCATTTTGCCTTATATTCTAACACATTATTAACATTGGACATATATTATCTACAAAAATACTATTATACCATTACATACAAGCGTCAATTCAAAAATAATTTAATATACATACAATCTGATAAGTACATTATTAACATAGAGAAATGCTATTAACGTTGCTTTGACTTTAATAATATTTCCTCTTAATAAGCAATTCTTAACTCGTCTTTTTAAAATAATGCTCCGGTATGTTCACATGTTGGAAAAATTTGTTAATGTTTGCACCTTTATCATGTTATGCATGCCTAAGTATTCCTAACAATCTTAACGAATGTAAAAAAATAGAATACCAAAAAATGTATACAATTTTGTGCAAGAAAACAAAATACAAAAAATTTTCTCTTCATAAAATTTTATCAACGTATCCAGTATTTAACTCATGCAATACAAATTTTGATTTGTTCATAACAATAAACGTTTCAAATTTTATATGCAGTATCTTATTCGTTATATTAAGGAAATGGACTTAATAAATAAAATAACTCTGATAATCTTTGAGAAAGTAATACTCTTAAAGGTCAGGTTCTTCTTTTTTTTCATCTTGAACATTAAAACCTATTGTCACGCTAGAGTTACCTGTCATGCTACTTGCTACAGTCAGAATTGGCTCCTCTGCCTTCATTTCAACGGAGCAAGGATCTTTTGATTCCATCATGCTCTGCTTCCAATTCTCCAAATCTTTATCTGACATATTTGAAAGAGAGCTTATCTTTGAAGTACATTTGTAGCTGTAATTTGATTCTTGCTTCTGTGTAGGAGTTTTTGGCATAGAAACACTCTGAGATCGAGAAAAATTCTTCTTCTTCTGTTGCTCTTGCATAACATCAATACCATCTTTGCTTTTTTGTATTTTTTCTATATTAAAAGATTCAGTTTTTATAGAAGCAGGTGATTTTGTCTTGTCTATATTATCTGCTTGTTTAATCCTGACGTCTTCGTCTGATATTTCCATGCTTTCAACAAGGAATCTATTGTAGAAGAGATAGTAAAGTAGAATAACCAATTTCATACATTTTTTTTAATTTTAAAACAAAAACTTACCTGCCAATTTTCTTATAGCCACTACTAGATTTTGTGCTTGGATATTCCTTCTGTTCAAATATTTGTTTCACATCTTGCTTTTTCTGCTCTTCAGTTTGTTTTAAAGTTATAGTATGGTCCTCATCATCATCCATATTGTCAACCGGAAGATCATCAGTACGCATGATCTTTTGTAAATTAGAATTGAAGCCTGCTCCAAAACTACAGTTTCGTATTTGACCATCTTCATTGCTATAATAATCTGTATATGATACACTACCACGACCCTCTCTATGTTCTTGATCGATATTTATACAAAATTCGTTAAAATCCACATCCAAGCAGGGAGTTGTAGAAAATTTAGGACCCACATTAAATGATTGAGCTCTATAAAAAACAAAAGAATATAATTCTTAAAAATAATACAATCTTTTTAAGAATTATATTAAATATTAATTACCCGTCATTGCTGATTAAGCTTATAGACATACTGCATTCTCCTGTTGAAGTCGGTGCAGGAGATGAGGGTTCAGAAGAGAGAAATGATTGTGGTTCACTGCTCCATCCAGTACCTAAATTATACGTTAATTCATTATTAAAGAACAAAGTTAAAATAATAATATGAATAAGCGACACTCACTATTAGGACTGGTTGGTGACAATTGATTTCTTATATCACAAGATTCTCCATCGTTCGAAGGTTTATACTGTATGGGTGTTGGTGTTATGTACCTAGGAAGAAAATCAATGTCTGCATCTCTAATGAAAAGTATGCAATCATCGCAATTAGAAAGAACGAGAAACAAGGTACCAGAGAAGTCAGTGCAACTCTCCCTAGTAAAAACACTTTGATATATGAGAAAAAAAAAGAAAAGAACTCAATACTCACAAGGATGGTTTACTTAATTTCTTACGGTACCTGACAGCTTCCAGGTCGGAAGAGTGGTACTCGCGACTGACTCCTCCAATATTGATATTTTGGTTAACCGATTCGTGGGTTGATCCACCAGGTGAAGGATACTTTGGAGGCGAAGAAGCGGGTGTTCGAAACAGAGGCGCACTGGTCATCATTTCCAAAAAGGAATCCAATTGACGTAACGACAATGCATTGTGAAGAGTTTCCAAAGGTCTTATTGGCGGTACACCACCAAAACCTTCTATTGCTAATGAGCACAAAATTGAATTAGTTCCATGAATAAAAATACTGTTATATATGCTAATGGTAAATGCCAAAAGAAGTAAAAACCTAAGACACATTTTATGGCAAAAGGCAATAATGAAGAAGAAGAAAAGAAATTGAGGCTCACCAGCAACAGCAGAGGCATGAGGTGGTACCATATCCTTGAGATTTGGCGCACTGGAGGATCCACTGATAACAGCTGTGCTGAACAAACTGTTTGCTGATCCAGTCAACTTCTTGTTGACGTTGTAGCCCAACAGCTTGAAATAACTCATCTGTCCGGAGATACTGTGACGGTGGCGCCTTGCTGTGCAGGTAGGGTCAGGTTGAATGATCGAAGGTCGTGTGTCTGGAGATGAGAAGGATCGTTGAGGCTGGAGTCGGGAGAACGGTTCACGTGGACTCTTGGAGCGATAGTAATACTTGCGAGGAATCTCGTGATCGTCGTGAACATCATTATCGTGCGCAGGAGACATATGATAAAGCATACTACTATGATTTGGTATATGTACCAGGCTATCGTGCCACTGAAAATTCACATTGGGACAAGACCAGCATCTGTACATTTTTGAACAATCGGTAACTTCACCATTTTCGTCTAAACAAACGGAATCAACACAAGAAAAGTCACCAGGTCTCACATTGGGACAGGATAACTTCCTGAACGGAACACGTGTATTCCCAATTACACTATCACTATTCAATTTTCGTCTCATTATATTCTTATCAAACCTCCACTTTTCTTTTTCCTTAAACAGCATCCATTCACTGCAATCGTGACCCCTTGATTGATGTTTATGTATGACACAATGATCGACCTTTGACTCTAAATAAGGAACAACACTCTGTCTCTCAGAAAACACAAGAAGCCTATTCTTTAGATATGCAAAGGGTAAATCAGGATGATCTAGTCCGGTGATTCCTCTGTGACACCCATAGCTATCATTGAAAGAAACACTACGAGGAAAACGACTGGGTACATCCTGGAGGTTTGAGTAACAGGAACAATTGAAAAACTTATGTGAGAGCGAACGTGCAAAGTAGATATCAAAGTTGAAACGCTCGACAGGCGGTAGATCTCTGCTTCTCAGAATCAGTTCAGAGACATTACAATTATAACAAAGACATTTAGGTACGTAAGGTGACAATGAACGAGAACGTTTGTCTAGTTTGATCCGTCCCGCGGATGTCACTGTCTTTGGAGTTCTTTCGTGCAAGGATAACGAAAAAAGGGATCGCTTTAACCACGGATTGCTTGGTGGCGGTTTCGAGGAATCGATCAACTCACCGCTATGCTCAATCCCAGGAAGAATCGTCTCTGAATGAGAACGTCCGTATTTCTTACTCTGAGTAGGTGGATCGAAATCGTAAGATTGTTCGAGATCGATATTGAAAAACGAAGAACGAATCGTGGGGATTGATAACACGATATCCGTCACATCACAGCTCCGGCTGTTTGGTGAGATTAGAGGAGATGTGTGCAAAGTCACCAAGGGTGTCGATCTCAAAGTGGAGGTTTTTATCGAAGGAACTGGAAACTCCGGTGAACTAAAGGAGTGTGGCAGGCTGAATTTTTCCGTTGGCACGTTCAACAAAACCTGGCCAGATCTCTCTAAGTAGCGTTGCTCTGTTACATGCTTCTCTGTGTAGGGTGTTGCATGCGTAATTTCGTGAACGATTCAGAAGAAAGAATGGTGCAGTTAAAATGAACGTATGATAACGATGTAATAGTGGGATCAGGGTACAAAGGAGGGAAAGAAAAGAAAAGAAATAGACGATTAAATAAACCCATCACCGAAAAAATCAAAGTAACATTGGCAAGAACCTTTGGTCACGTCGTCGATGCTTGAAATTAAAACTTGTCGAAGTCGTTTTATCGTCACTGTATAATAAAGGATTTATACTTGGAATTTGCAAAAATTGTGTATTCAAACAATAATTTTTAAATGAGTACTTTAAAGATAATAGTGAAATATGAGAAACTTTTAAATAGTTCACATTGTAATAGTCTATGGACTTAGAATCAGAGATGCTAATACAATTGGATTTCGTTGAAGACGACGTTACCAATGAAGGAATAAAGTAACTGAAATACACAGGGAAAAGACGACATATACTTCAATTTACTTGTGTTTAGAAGGCACAAATTTGGTTAATGTTACACACCCATGGCACACGATAGCCATGCAACCAGTAAGCCAACCAAACAACAATTTGAGTTTATGAAAATTTTATTGATAGTTAGGTAATATGATTATGGTTTTATACAATAACAACGATCAAAGATTGTAAAAAATTTAGTAGTAGTTGTTGTATTTCATACATAAAACTGGTATTCAAACATGCAACTGATAATTATGAAATTTTTAATTTCTATTAGAAATTGATTTGTTTAAATAGAAATATGAAAATTGAATTTTATTTGCTTGTATGTGCTTAGAATTTCTAACATCAATGGGACGGTAAAGTAATATTTCAATGGTGACAAAAAAAGAAAAAAAATAATAAAAATCATCCTACTAAGAAATACAAATATTTAATTATCTTTGTAAAACAGAAACTAACACCAAATCAAAAACCTCTCTTTTTTTAATTTGTATATTGGTATGAAAGTATTACATACATGTGATCCATATTCATTCATATAAAAATTATATTTCTAAAAATGCAATATGAATAGTAAACAAAGCATAAAAGTGAATGATGGAGAACAAAAATGTAATGTAATCACATATTAATGGATATGAATGAAATGGCTGCAGTATGATTTTAGAAAATAACTAAGCACTAGTAAATTGTGAATCTTAATGGAACAATGACTTAGGAATGAAGGAATTAGGATGACGACTAAATAAGTTACACCATTTGTTAATATGTAACCCAAGCAGTCGTCCATAAAAATTAGTTGGCTTCCACGCGCACAACTATCGCAGAGCAAAGAGTTATTTCAACTGAATTTTCCTATTTCCATCTAATATCGTGTCCGTTTGTTAAATTCCATTAACTAAGCTCTCATTTGTACAATGTGGTTTTAATTGGATATCTATCCAATATCTATTTATCCATTGAGGTATCAAAATTTAATTTTTGGTAAGAATTTTGCAATGTTACAATACTTACAACAAAAAATAAACTTCACTTGTAGGCTCTATTGCACACAAAACTGAATATAATACAAAAGAAGATGGTACATGTAATATCACAGAAAATAATGCAACATTAAGGATTAGACATGATACTGAAGACTACCTACGGAAAATTATGCGTGTTTACTATTGATAGTAACTATAAGACAATGCTTTCTATAGAAGTATTGCAATACCAAGAAATATAAAGGATGCTTTATATTTTATGAAAGAATTAAAAGATGCAAATCACAGTGATCAGCAGCTACAAAAATTACTATCTCAAAAGCGAAGAATAATTTGAACGGTCAACTAAATAGGTAACGTTTCTATGAAGGTAACTAAATAAAAAAAGAAAAGAAAAAATTGTAAATCCTGATTGTATCAGGGTAATACAATATATTGAAAGTTTAGATGCTATGGAAATCCTGTAATGATCACCTATGATAAGACAATGCATTATAACCTGCTGACGTTATTATAGGAACTAACATACCTTCTTTGTTGACCGCGTCCAAGCTCTGATACTGCAGCTTGTCCGCAGCTATAAAAAAAGACACAAAAACACCAGCCTTTCTGATAAAATCTGACTGTTAACATTAACCATATGTACCCAAGAAGAAAAATGTTATTAATGAAATTAAGTGTTTACAATGTTCTTACAATACATTACTGTATTTTTAACAACATATTGCCAAGTTATTGTAACGTTTTACGAAATTAATATTTACAAATGTCCTGTGTAACCTTTTTGTTAGAATTCACTTCCATGCATAATCAGAGAATATTACTATGGACTTGTTATTATATATCAAACATGTACAATAATATTAAAGACCTAGACGTTACTTACCTTTCTCGGGCTTGTCCTGTCTTTGATGATCATAACTACGAGCACGTGGTTCAACAATTGTACCTCTTTCTGCGTCACGTCGCTGACGTTGACTTGCAGCTAATTGACTACCAAGTCTTGCTGCTTCATGACCAGCTACGGTTCTAGCACTAAATGTTGTACAATATTTTATAAAAGATCATCGATAGTTAGTTAATTTATAAAAAAGATTCATTGTAAGTTTCATATTACGTACCTTATTGGAATGGGCGCAGAACTCTGCAAAAAGCCACTATCAAATGGTTCATCCATCATGTTAGGATGTAAGTCCATCATATCAACTCCTCTACTGGTTGTTGGACTATCCATCATTGCATCTACAGTATCTGTTTCCATTGTTCGTGGAGGTGTTTCCTAAGTATTAAATAAAAAATGCTAATTTATTTATACTCTCTTTTGATTAAAAACATTTATACATACAGATTGCAATGGTGGATTCATAAAATCGTCTTCCAAAATTCCCAACTCTACATCTTCTTCCTCTATTCGAGTGCTACATTGTGAAATGGTATCTTGAGCAGAACCACCACTTTCACCCTGAAAATATAAAGTATGTATAGCTTTGTACTTCGAAATATTTCTTTGATCATGGGTAAAATAGAAGTATTAGCTATAAGATTTACTTACTACATTATGGCTACTCTCATTGCGTGAATGGGGTCTAAAACCTGGTCCTGGTGGTAAATTCTTTTGCACACAACAATTTACACCAGGACTGAAATGCAATTCAACGTGAAAACGTTCTTCACTGCTAGGATCTTTAGTTGGATCTTCGTACAACATAACTACAATTTGAGACATGTAATTTAATTCCGAAACCATACTAACGTACTCCATAGCTCGACGCCATTGTTCATCTTTCATTACCTGTGTAATTAAAACATTAAAATTTGTTATACACAGCGTAAAATAAATATGTAGATACATACATCAAGTAAACCACCATAACGTAAAACTGTCAACAAAGAATGCACGTGGCTTTCACTTGTAAAGTAAAGCCTTGTGCGTACATGCCGACCGGGACTAGAAACTCCATGGGAGTATCTAAAATTATAACAATTACCCGTTACATTTTGCCTTATATATATATACACACATCATATATTGCACGCATTATCACTCATATATGACACACACAAATGTTTAATTTACCTCGGATTGAGTCTATTAACTGTTTCTTCTCCAGTTTCTTCGATATTTCTCTGCAAATCTGCTCTTATCTTTTTTAAAAGAGGAGTGCAGATACCTTGGCCTATGGTGAGCTTCTCTTGCACTGTTAATCCATATTCCTACAAAAATTTTTAATTAAAGTACTTTTTTAAAGAGATAAAATTTATTGAAATTCTCACCTGTGGTATCACTATATCTGCCAAATACTTAGAATAAATGTACAATTCCTCCGCGTGTTCGAATTGCAACGTATGGTTGTTATGTTGTAAATCATACTTTATACAATCATAAATATCTGGGATTTTCGATATGTCGAACCTCTTATTTTTGGTACAGAAATCCTTCTCAATCTTTCCCCATCGACGACCCATTAATTCCCACGTTTCACCATGATAAAGAATTGCATCTAAATATATTAGATAGATAAATATAATTTCATAATAAGATTAAATATCACATCGTACCTTTGGTTTTAGGATCATCTTTCTTAATACGAACAATGTCCATTAATTTTTGAATCAAAGTATGAACATGCTGGCAGCAACGAACAGGATTTTTAACAAAATCCATGGCTGCATTAATGCTCAGTGCGTTACCAGGATTTATCTGTTCCCTGTCTTCACACGTAAATTCTCGGTCTTGTTGTAATAATTCATGAAGTCGTGTTTTTACCCTATAAAAATATATCATTAGAATTTACTCAAAATTCTACAACAATTCTTTTGTAAATTGCCTTACATACATATTTTGGTATTTACTGCTATCGCAATCATTGTCCAATAGACCATTAGTATTAGCACTCTTCACCATCTGCACTAATATTGGCGTTAATTCACCCTCTAATGCGAGTAAACCTTTCGCGAAGGCTGCTGCTGTCATTTGAACTCTTCCTTCATCACTTGCATAGATCTTTAAATCATGTCGAAATGTTGAATGAAGTCTAAGTAACCCTAAACCTTGTGCACCAGCATAGTCACCTATATATGTATAAAAATATTTCAGAAGAACAGAATGTAATAAATACAAAATATATCTTTCATTTTCAATAAACATAAAGTACATATGAGATTTCACTGAATGATCTATGTTCTGGTAAAAAGATCATGAAAGATCGGTACAAAAATCGTTGACCGTACATCAATTTACTTACATCTAGAAAAGTCTAAATGTATATACATGATTTTTTTAAGATGTTACATATTATTCATGTTAGTGTTCTTTTAAATAAGACCGTAAAAATTATTCTATATTAATATTTATCTTTGATTTTCTTAAAATGAAAATGTAGTTAAAACTACAATAGAAAATGGAGCAATATATATAAATTTGCAACATATATGTATGTGTGCATAAGTGTATGTATATGTCCTTTAGGCATGATACTGCGTGGGTGACAAGATGTATGAAACCTATTGAAAAAAAAGATAGAACATATATACATTTAAGGCCACAAACTAAATAAAAGCAACTATCCTTAAACTGTCAAGCATTTCATTGCAATAAAGTGGAACACACTGAATTAGCATAGAAATAGCATTCTCTTTTACGTTTAACAATTTTTGTACGATCTTCGCACAAAAATCTGCAAAATAGCAAGAATTTTCTAACAAGAGCATATTGATAGAATTTCTAAATTACTATTTCTATGCATTTATAACACTACATCGACATAGAACTACAAAAAAGCATTGATTCAGAATAAAAAGTTACCGTGGTTTGGTAACATCTCTGAGTCTTCCTCTGAAATAATATTTGGAATTATCCATGAATCAAAGATTTTCGTAAAGGTATAAGATATTTGCTATCCTTTAACCAAAACGAAATCATCGATAGTTCAATTAAAAACTTAAAATTTAACATTTGCTTTTACACTCTTATTTTTAAATAAA
This sequence comes from Bombus pyrosoma, assembly GCF_014825855.1. Classification (NCBI taxonomy): domain Eukaryota; kingdom Metazoa; phylum Arthropoda; class Insecta; order Hymenoptera; family Apidae; genus Bombus; species Bombus pyrosoma. The sequence continues at coordinate 6,901,854 of NC_057783.1, forward strand.
AAATAAATTACATGTTAACATATCCAACTGCCTAATGCATACATACGAGTTTTATTTCGGTTAAATTGTCTGAAATGCGTATATATGTATACATATATACATACATATGTATATGTACTGTGCAAGATAAATAGCAATATATGTATTATGCATATGCTCAATTGAGCAGTCCAGATAAATGATAGGTCCAGCCGGAGTTCAGCCAACATAAGAGACTTATTAAATAAAAAATCTCATTATAAAGTATAAATTAACTCAAGAGTGAGCATGATAAGCGTATGAACATAAGATACGAACCACTAAGGTGTCTACCTTGACCACCAGGATACATGCAGCGAAATATTCTTCCTAACTCCTCTGCCTGAATACGGCCGGCTGGTGTTAGTTCTCCACCCCATTTTAATATCAATACAAGGGAAGGTTCTCCAAGTCGATCTAATAAAAATATGTGATTTACAAATAATAGACATCTATATTACGTGGATATAATATTCTATGCTTTGATACCATCATCTGATGAACTTCCTCTTGGTCGGCCTCTTGGTTGATATTTCATTTGTACTTTGCGGTTTATCCCTGAGAAATGACCGTACCTAAAAAATATGTTACATATAGTCAAAGTTAATATTCGTAATTAAATAAAAGATTATATATAAAAAACAATGTTTACACACATTTCTAGGACGCTTTTCAATTGTTCCAATTTTCCTTGTTTTTCTTCCAATTCAGGTCCAGCAGCACGATGTTGTATTTCAGCTAATAAACTACGTGCGGTATCCAATATTTCTTGCAATTGCTTAGGCCTCTTTAATTTAATATGACCATGCTTGTAGCCGTCGTATTTTGCGAATATCTCAAAAAATCTATATGGAATAGAATATATGAGATATTGTTCTTCATATATACCTTCAAGAAATACACTTACTTTGGGTGACGAACTTCTACTTTCATTTTCTGTTTTGGTGTTCGATCTCCATGCCTTATAACAGCAACTACACATCGTAATTCCATCCTAAAGTAAATATAGAAGTATTGATATAATTATGATATCTAAAAATAATCTGAATATATTAGCATAATAAGGAAGTAAAATTTATTTACATTTTTCCAAATGTAGTAGGCACAATAGGCGGATCATCCAATTGAAAAGGAACGCTCCATGGTATATGTAAAGTGGGTGCCAATTCTCTTAAAATCATATTTCCCAAAATCTTTGCGCAGTCATCATAATATTTGTTAGAATTCTTTACAAAACTAAACCCATTTACATCGCACACAAATGACTGCCCGTTTGCCCTAAAATATTATACATAATTAGTATAGTAAAGAATGGATTATTACTTCTTTTAATCTCACTATATTTAAAATTTCAATATACCTAAGTAAATCAAAACCACAAACTGTTTGTTTAAAAGCTAAGCACACTTTTCTACTAATTAGCTTTTCAGCATTACTTAGTATAACCGGATAGCGAATTTCTTTCCCTTCTGAATCTCTTTCAACTTTACCATCCAATGCAGGGCTTTTTCTTGCCTCTGCGTGAGCATAATCTGGACCCACGGTATAAACCTTAACGTCTGTACCGTCGGTTGGCATAAAATCTTCGTATATGTAAGAACCTGTTTTACGAACTCGAGATTCTGGTGAATATACACTACTACGACTTCCAATCTGTAATATTATGAATTGAAATTTAACTATGTCAAATAAAAAAAAATTATTTTTGTTGAATTTGCTATATACCTTCCTAAATAATCTTTGACTGCCTCCACCTGCAGATGTAGGATAATAAATGTAAATATTATGATCCTCTGCAGACACTGGTTTTTCCACAAACGGTTTGTTGAATGTAACACCATTAACTTCGACATGATCTTCTGATTCTACTAGTTCATGATCTGAAATGAATTTTCTGTCATAAATCACCAATATAAAATTGGATCAATATAAATGTTAAGCATCACATACGTTTCGGATCAGACGAGTCTCTATCCAGGACAGCATATCTCGGGATTTCAATACCTTCACTTTCTAAGATAGCATAGACTCTCCTACGATCCTATTAAATTGGTGTCATATAAAAAATGATATGTTTCATCACTCAGAATATTTGACAATATTTATCACGAATTACATACCTGAATATCATATTGCATGGGTAAATTATTGATGATAAAAGGATTTCTAAGATTAGCATAATTTATAGCTTTATCAAGGGGAAAGCCTTTACTATGGAAGCTTATTAAACAATCAACAATTGGCCAATCTTCTACAGACTCCTGTAAATACATATTTTCATACATTATAATTGAAACATTAAATATTTTCTACTGCCAATACCTTCAAAATAACTTCTTCGGGAAATACTACTATTTTAATGTACTCAAATTCTTCCAATCTCGTTAAAATTTCCTTCATTGGTTTACTTTGTGATTTTTTTGCCATCGCACAGATTCCAACCAAAACTTGCTTCCCTTCTCCTTCCAAATCGCTTCCACCCATGCATCCATCATCATTGCTGCACCCGTCCGACAGTTCGGCCTAAATGAAAGTTTATATTAATTGAAATTTGTTTTCTGATTTAATTATTATTCTTTTTGAATTGTTTTTGTTTTAATCTTACTATCTTTGTACTCACCTAATATCACATGAATTTAAAAGAAACTACTAATAATAATATACAAAATAAAACTAAAGAATGTATTAAATTTTTACTTATATAGTGTAAAAATTTATAAAATATTTATTAATAATTATGTTAAATATTGCTCACCCAGTACATCTTTAAGCAGGATAAAAATCCAGTTTTGTCAGGAGTTTGTTTAGAATAGTTTTCAGACAATCTCAATCTATTATTCATTTCTAGATGATTACAATAAAATGTAAAAAAGACACATGCATTACTTGCCTACATAAAAAAGGAAATATAAATCAAATACTAAATATAGTACTTTTACAAATGTATTGTATGTCTGGGTGATAAAAAAGTAATAAAAGTTATTAGAATATCAAATGATTTGTCATTCTACATTTTTCAGCAAGTTCAACTACCAATGACTGAAAATTATATAAACTTAATTATTGTAATGATACATTCCTAAAACTGTCTAACAAAATTGTATTATTAATAAAGAGACTCAGCAAATTTTAATCATGTGTTAATTATTACATACAAAACAATCATCACAGTAGCACTCCATATCCAGATGTATATCTTCCATCTTAAAGGTAGATATAAAATTGATTTTTATCATTACGATAATACCATTTTTCAAGAAGCCACTAGTGTTTTAATTATATGCACTTCATACAATAGTAATTTTTTTTTACATCACATTTTAGAGATCAACACTCATTATAATATTATTTTTCACAGATAAATACAAATTGTTATGTATTCCCTATAATTTAATTTTTTAATATATTTTAAATTAAATCTTAGATTTATATTGCACCTTATCTTTTAAAATTGTGATAAGGAAGAAAATAATTTAAAATACTTTAATAATTAAGTATAAAATATTTTATCAGACCACTTATTAAGAGTTGATTAGAACATTATGAAAAGAAACGTCTACTAGCTTGAAACTAGTTTGCAATGTGTTTAATGTTAACATTACTGAGCAATTGTGTGCTGAACTGAAAATAAATGGAAGCAGACTAATAAAGTATTCTTTGTTTAAAGATAAGAAAGAACTATATCTCTGGAAGAGATATATTTCATAAATCTATCTTGAGACAAGAAAATTTTTTCTGCATAAAGAGTAAATGCTACAATGATCATATATAGACTTAAGCAAATAAAAACAATATGAAGACAATTTTTTATTCTGTTACATTAAATATTATGAATCTACTAACAGATAATAACTAAGAAATTAATTAGAAGAAACTCTACCATTATTTGCCAATATGGTTCTGCTTCATTATCACAATCGAAGATGTAAACATCAGGAATCGTGGTAGATGACAAAGGATTTGCATTTTCCATTACAAATTTAATTTCAAAATATCATAAGCTAATAGCATAATTATATATAATGATAGCCTTAAAAAATTTGTACTAATATTAACATTAACATTAAGTACTGAATCTTAGTCAGTTCAATAATTGAATATTTCACTATATAATATGTTTAATTCAGTTAATAATGATTAAACACTAAATACACTAAACAATATTAAATCAGATATTCCTCTTTGGACCATTATATTGTAGAGCATCAATTGTTTAAATTAATTTACTAATTATAACAAACATACAGCTTATGCCTTGTATATGCAACTATACAGCCAAGTACTAAGTCTTCTACCAATTTATTTTTAGACTATTAGAGTACCAAAGACTTTGTGAGTCATCAAGTTATTTAAAAGTAATTGAAACACTAATAAGTAATTAATGAATTCATTAATTTACACTTAGTGAAATATGTTTGCATGTACTATTGAAAATAAACAAAATTATTAAAAATTCTAATTTCATATAAAATATGTCTTCCAAAAAAATATATATATGATACATACAGGTACTGTATAGTATTGTATAAAACAATAATTTTTTTTAAACAAAACAGTTTTTTAACCTTTCTCACATACTGTTTACCAATTTAAAGTAAAATAGAATTGGTGTGCAAACATACAATATAGTTCTTAATTCGCAATATCTGTTTCTGCTTGTCTCTACATGTTATTCTTTTATTGTCTAATTAAATTAAATGAAATAAATAAATTCTAAAAAATCTTAGTACATAATCAGTCTTATGCGAATTAAGATGTAGATCAAAATCGAAATGTAAATTTATATTTTATATTACTGATAAAACTTACAATCTATTTAGGATTATCATTTTGATATTTGTTTGTTCTTTACATATGATATATTGCACATGAAAAACTTACTCTTTTTGATGAACGATATATAGAAGAAGCTACAGGACCCACAAGGGTTGGTTGTACAGTATTTAAATCCCCTACATAGAAAATTGGTCGGCTGGCACTCCGTAGACCCTATTGATTAATTATTATCCATCAAAAATTTATATTTCTGATATTTGATTACATAAAGAATTTATGGTATACTATAAAAATTTAATAGTATATTTATTGTTTTAGATTAGTTTATAAGATTATGTGATCATTATTTTCCTAAAGTAAAATAAATTTAAAATTAAATAAAACAAATTTCACGTTAAATTTCTTCTAAAAAGATCTAGTTTATAATTGTTTCTTCTATTTCAGTAAGATATTAAAAGTTATAAAATTGTTAAAAATAATATCACAGAAATAAAAACTATTTCTCTGTTTACCTGATAACCATGTTCCAATTCAGTGTAAGACATGACAGAACGGGTTTCATTGAGGAAAAAGAAACGGTTTCAGCTTGGACTTAGAGAATTCGCTGTGCCCTAAAAGGATTGTTATTAAACATAAACTAAAGATTCAAACGAATGTCATTATTCAAAAACTTGAACAATTATTTTCACATAATAATTAAAGAACAACGTAACAAACTATTATAATTGTTGTAGTTAATATTTTGCATATGTATAATTGTCAAACTAAGAAAACGTAACCTTGACGATTAAATATTTCTATATTTTTTACAATAATTCAAATTTAATCAATTTACAATAAAATTAAATCGATACAATCATGACTTAAAATAAATAAAGCTAAGTATGATTTAATTCTAGACAATGTTGCGACTTATTTTGTTTTCTTCTTTTTCAATGTAACATCGATGATTTCAATTAAACTCACTAATCTTAATTTCGAATGGATCTAAAGATTCGACGGTAAAGACAATAATGTAGATTTAATAAACAATATTGGATCTCTAGCTGATTAAAAATTTCCACTTTAATATCCTTCAATTTTCGGACATCTTGTCAAACTTAAATCTCGATCTCTCGTATCGTTCAGAAATCGCTCATCCGGTTAACTATACGTATGTATAAATCGATCGATATTACCAGATATTACGTGTCGTTGCATGTAAACATGTAAACAAAATATTTTTAAAAACAAGGTATTGAGTAAAACCACAAATTGAGTTATTCGAACAGAAAAATCTTTTGTAAACACATTTACAAAGTTTAAGATATATATAACAATAATTCTAATAGTAATAATAATTTTATTTCTCCTTTCATACTTTATAATACAAATTTTTGGTTTTTTAACGGCCATCTGTATACTATTGCATTTAGATATCACTTTAAGAGATATATAAAACGCAGATATTTTTTGCACTGTGCATCATTTTTATTTAAATTTTAGTTATAAAATGTTATTGCGTATTTACATCATAATAATTTCGACCCAGGAATTGCAATTTTTGCTTATTTCTCGGTACCAAATTTTGTATTTGTTACAATGTAATCGTTATAACAACGATATTTAGTTGAGCAACATAATGATGATATAATTCTAACATTTTGTTTTTTTCCGTATATTAAGTATAAAAGAAAATTAACACACATTGTGTACAAGCATAAATAAACAATTTATCATTCTTCTAGAAATTATCTCACTTAGAAATCAACAGCTAAAATAATCATTGACTAATTAAAGTTTTTGATTTCGCGCATTTAATTGAAATACTAACTTCTCAATTCAACTGCTTACTAATTCTTATCTTATGTCTTTTCACTTGCAACTGTTTTAATATCGAGATAAATATGCAGACTCTTACTATTATTTACTTAAATATATTGCATTAAAAAATCTTTTACCCCTCCATCTTTTTTTTTTTAGAAATAAAATATAGATGTACGACGACATGATTAGAAAGTATATAAATTCCCATCCTAGATTTATCTTTTGTTTAAATTAAAATTGATCAACTTTCAAAGCTAGAGAGAACATTTTGTCTTTATGAAATAGAATGTAAACATAAAAGTTAACAAAGGACAATGACGTTTATCAAATACGCGTTATAAATAATTTATGAGAAGTTATAAAAACTTAATTGAAAAAACGTACACGACCTAAAGCTATTAACATGAAAATTCATATGCAAAATTTGTACTAATGTCTTATGTATTTAAATATTATCAGTGGCAAAGTTCAGTGCCATTGAATCTTAATTTAAATGAATCTTTAATTTTTGTATTTCATCTGACTGAATTTATCCACTTGATGTTAGAATGATTTTTTATATCCTATTTGCTGTCAGCCCATTGGCCAGATATTAGGCGTCATTGCGATTTCATTGATACTAGTTTTCTTGAACGTGCTCGCGTCTCTGTACGAATATTTGTATATTCAAACCAAAGAATATTAGGAATTAATGTTGTATCGCGTAATAACAAATATTCTGATATCCGCCTGAAAATAATATCACATGTAATACTATTTTTCATGAGATTAGGAAGCTTTTTTAGCAATAACTTACCATGATACAATTACAGGAAAAATTGGTGTAAGGACTACATATGTGATTGTAAACCATACTGCCCCTAATATGATACCTATGAATGTACCCCACAGAACCTGAGATTTGCTATGGTATAATAAATAAACTCTACTGTATGTGACTAAAATAGCAACAATTATACAAGCAGCTATGATAGTGATCCTCCAGAACTTTTCTGAGATGCTGCTGTTATTATTGTGATGTAACCTACAAATATATACATATATTTATAAATATACATAAAAGACATAATATAATTACCTTTGGAAAATAGAAGTAAATTACCTGATACATATAAAAAGTATGGTGTATGTAGCAAAAAACCACATGAACTGTGCGTGCATCGATGGCATACCATATTCAACATAAAGAGCATCACGTCTCATTGGCCTTGCTTCACAAATTGTGTGTTTTAAAATAAAATTTATCCGTTCATTAAACATAACACCACTACAAAAGGTAATCTAAAAAAAGAATCAACCTTAGATATTAAAACCATAAGCATACTAAATTATCTATAAAAGTTGTACTTACTGTGTGTAAATCTCTTCTAAAGAAAATCAATGTTACAAAACCAATCATAATAACAAATGGTACTAAACCTGTCAGAGCTAAAAACTTTCCAAATAAATCACCTGCAAATTAAAGAAAATTTAAATAAATATATCTTTAATAATCTAAATAAACTAAATTTAGGTATGAGTACATAATATTCCTAAACATCAAGTCTCATATTTTTTAATGAAATGCATTGTTGAAATACATGTTCTTGTTAAACATATGCAAAAAGTTGAAGTAAACAAAAATTATTCGGCATATGGGAAAACGCGCTAACTAAAAATTCTGACTGAAAAATATATACAAAATTGGATTCAAAATATTTAATTTAAAGATACAATATTTTTCAAAAAAAACACCAAGCATATTTATGAGACAAGAAATTTTTACATAATCACACAATGAAAAAAACAATTAAATTATACTGAAAAATTTTGAGATACTCGCCTTGTGGATATTCAACTAAGGTAAGAGACAAAGAGACCCATTCTGATTTTTGGACAGTATCGGCGAAACGCGATTTAATTTCATGAAACGAATCGTCGTCTAACGATGCCATGTTATCGAAATATTTGAAGTGACCATAACTCGGACAACTCACCGCGCAGCAACGATCATGGAATTCGAAGGATAGTGGGAGAAATCTGACAGAACAATTTCAATGTGCATATAATTTAACAGAGATCCGGCAAGAAAAAGTAATTTTCGTTATTTCTTCTAGTATGTACTTATTTGACCAATCATACTCTATATTATTTATATTCATTACAAATTTGATCAATTATGCAGTTCCATTTAACATTATAGGAAATATGTTAAAAAGAATTGAAATCACGCACAATTAAGAATTCGTGAAAATAAAAATAATTAAGAAATACATTTTTCTACTTTAAAAATATTATGTTACATTCATTTTGAACGTATTAGGTATACATATTTTTAAATTGCATAAATAGTAGGAATATAGAATACGTATAATGAATAACGTATAATATAACAATTTTAACAATTTCATGTTATTTAATTATCTAATAATATTTCTTAATGTATAGAAAATAAATATACAGAATGCGAAATTGAATTATGCAAATTCAACTAGTGACTTAAAAACGTAAAGTTACTATCTAAGATTGCAAGATGCATTGTGCACTGCGTAAGAAGCGGGAGAGGTAGCGAATTGGATAGTTGCATGTTACTTTGATCGATGTTTGCTTCCTGTTTGTGGTACTAATTTTATTCAAGAGTCGATACGATGTATGTGTCGTTTGTGATTTTAATTTGCCGATTGTTTTGTAGTTTTTCTAGAACTTTTTAAGAAATTTCGTTTATCTTACGTTTGGCCACGTCCTGTATGCCCGTACAAGCCGACAACAATTTTTTAAACTATGTGATGGATTAATGTTTTAGGTAACGTACGATTTTTTGTATATTATATCATATATTGAATATTATCTGTGCAATTTTTTAATATTATTTGATGATGTTCATAATAATAATACTAATACATTATTAACAACATAAAATATAGTAGTGATATTTATCAATTTTGTTAATATTCATTCTCTCTTCATTCTCTTGTCATTATTAGGCTTTATTTCCCTATCGCACGTAATTATATATTGATAAAATATTGCTTCTATTTATTCCCATTGAATATATATTTATTATACGCATTATTTTGATCGTAGATTTTGTATTGGAATGTTAAATGACATTCTTTAAACCACATGGCAGACCAAGATAATGCAGATTACTATGCACTTTGTACAAATGACCAAAATAAAACAGAAGGTCTAAATGAAAGGCTAATAGAAAGGAGCATATCTCAATCATTATGTGACCTAAATAGTAGCAATAATAGTGTTACAGTTGAAAATGCAGCATCTGTTTCTCCATTATTAAGTCACTATAAATATCATCGTTTCTCACATCATGATAGTCCAGTTAATTTTTCATCTTTACCGACGTATCTTCCACCCATTGGTGTATTTTGGGATATAGAAAATTGCCATGTTAGTATTAAATCTTATAATTTTATATTACTGAAATGTATTACATAATACTATAGTTAAATATATTTGAAAATATAAAATATTTCTTATGATTATTACAGGTACCAAAAGGAAGGTCTGCCATGGCTGCAACCCAAGTAATTAGAGAAAAATTTTTTGGTGGTTATAGGGAAGCAGAATTTATTGTAGTTTGCGATGTCTTAAGAGAAAATAGTCGGGTTATGAAAGAATTGAATAATGCTCAGGTAAGTTAATCTGTGTATCTTTTAAAATTATAAATTATTTAATAGTAGTATTTTTTTTTATACTATAATATTGCATTTATAAATCTTGTGTTTCTCAGGTTAATTTAATACATGTTGCTAGAGAGTGTAAAAATGCTGCTGATGAGAAACTCAAACAATCTATTAGAAGATTTGCTGATATTCATGGAAGTCCAGCAGCTGTGATTTTAATATCTGGTGATATTAATTTTGCTCCTGATCTCAGTGATTTGCGTTATAGGAAGAAAATTCATGTGATACTTTTACACATGAAAAATACATCTGAAGCATTGATACTATGTGCTAATGAGCACTATGATTTCTCAGAACTTATGGAATCACTGCCATCTACAACAGTACAGGTAAATATTAGTTAATTTTTAATTTCATATGACATTTTTCTAATCTTTTCTTAATAAAAAATGAAACACAAGTAGTATTTGTAATTGAAGCTTTGTACAATAAACTATTTCATTATAATTGTTTTTTTATTGTTGTATATAAATATGTCTATTAATTTGTCTGTTAATATTGAAATATTTTTGAGTTTGTAGTAATATGTATATCTATGTAAAATAGTTTAAAATACATACTATCTTTATAAATGTAAAATATGAACATGTTAATTATCTCCATATATGTGTGTATGTTTTTTAGTATCTTGTAAAGTTATATACCTTCCAGGTTACTGCATATTGCGATCTCCTAGTTAGTAACCTTCCCGAAGATCAGGATATTACATCTATTAAATGTTATCTTAAACAAATGTTCGAAAGCTGTGGTGGTCAAGTGATGGAAATTCAGTCAAATACTGCAATTGTACGCTTTACTTCAAAACCTTCTGCAGACAGGTATTATATATATGTATATTTGTTGTCTTCTTACTATTTCGTAAATTTTGTTTAATTGTAAATACAAAATAATAATTATGTGTCTCAAAATGTAGTATAGTGTGTATTCATAATTTAATTATACTATAAATAATATATAATGTCAGACGTAGCTCTATGTTTGAATAACCCGCCTATTAAATGACCAATGATTTACTTCTGTGTACAAACATTCTATTGGTCTGTTTAGTATTAACAAAAAAGAGCTGTATTTAAAGTATGTAGTAGGGATAGATACATAAATAAGGTAGAGTTCAAATATTGTACAACAATGTAACGAACCTAATGGCACTGTAAGAAGATTATAATTTTGATTTGTATAACATACCTAGTTCATATATGTGTATAGTAGTAATTAAGTGTTGAAAAATTGTTATTTTCTGATATATTGTTATTATTTATCGTTTTATTTATCTATATTACAATGTTGACACAAACTGATAATTTTATTTATATATAAGGTAAGATAATAATATAACTGCTAGTAAAATATTATTACTGCGAAAAATACAAGCATTTAGTGAATTATATATACTAATTAAAATGCATTGAATTTCTCTGAGAAATAAACGGACATTATAATTTGTATTATACATGTGTTTATTAAAATCTTCAAGGTCATTTATAGACAGAATTGATTATCTTGTGTACTGGCCCTTTGTAATCACAGTTAACCGACTTTGCTTAATAACAATGTGACTTTTTTTTTTATAGGGCTCAGAAGCGTATGGATGGAAAGATTATTCTTGGTTCGAAAATTTCCGTAAAATTTCAAAAAGAGAAAACAAGTAACTTTCAGCAAATTCGAGGTAATGTTGTTATTTATATAACGTAATATGTATGTATGTATTATTTATTAACAACACACTTTTTCTTACAATACACAATTCTTACACTTTTAGCAAATTCTATAAATAGAAACGGTACTGTAAGTGAATCAGAAATTGTTACCAGTTCTCCAAGGCAAATGTACAGTGCAAGTGCTTCGTTAACGGGTGGAAGAGCCCTTCAGATTCCACATTATCAGCCATCGTCGCCGGTTATTGGAACATATTCTGGATGGAATGCTCATTGTGCTTCTGCTTCAGCACCAGTAGGGTAATTGTAAATTACATTTAGTTATATATATGTATCAATAATCATAAGAATGATGAACATCCGAGAAAGAGTCTTCGAGTCGCAAGGAGACATTGCCTTTGCTTGATTCGGATTTTGGAGTCGCGAATAGACATTGTTCTTGCTTGATTCAGGCAATGAAATTAGAAAAACTTTGATCTTATCTGATAGAATATCGAACAAAGTAATGACAATTGCTATAAATATTTCAAAAATTAAGATCGTTATATTTATTTTTTACAGGATGGTTCAACCATCATCCGTTTTTGTTGGCAGATCATATCCAAATAATAGTAATAGTAATAATGTAGCTTTTAATAGAACTTATAACGAACTTGCAAGGGCCCAATCTCCATTATTTTGGCAAGTTTCTGGTCCCCAACAATTTGGTCATGTATGGGAAGAACAATATAAGGTATGTAATATCATTGAAATTTTACGTTTGTGAACTATGTTGTGTATAATGTTGATTTATTACTTACAATAATTTAAGGTGGAAAAAACGAAAGTACTTAGTAGAAGAATTCATATTCCGCAGGCTCGGGAAAATGGAGTTGTAAATAATAATACTTCTCGAAATTCTGAGGGTTTAAGACGTATTAGAGGTACGCAAACTTCGTTTGTTCAACCTCCAGAATGGACTGGTCCAAGGCAACAATATCCTCCATTGAATGTTCCTGCGAGTTTGAATGGAACTGGTATGTAGATCATTTCCTCTTTTTCCTCTAAAAAAATCTTAAATTGTAATTAGTAAATTTTTAATACGCGTAGCTCAATCAAATTTTAAACGTCGAAGTCCATCTCCTATGTATGACTTGCAATCACGAGAAAGAAATCAGTGGAATGGACAGGTATAAATTAATTTAAAATGTAAATTAACAAAATTGAAATGGATTTACTTCTTTCTTACTTCTTCAATACTTCTTTCCTTTAAAAATTAGCAGAATGCGTCTGTACGTAGTACTAGGACACCGTCGCCTTACGAAAATACAGTACAAACGGTAAGCCAACAAAGTAATCATACCTCACCTTATCATCCAAGTGATACGGAAAACGAAGAAGTTGAGGTACTTTTATCTTTTTCTACTCTCTATGTGTTCGCGCTTCTTTATTCTTTTCTATATTGATAATTTGTTTTTCAATATATTAGAATTTTTTCAATCCAATAAATAATCATAATGGAATATCAACGAATAATGAAACGTGCACGCCAATTGAACTGCAAGTAACTAATTTAGACCAAAGTATTAATCCAAAAAAGATGAGACATATGCTTGTCTCTATTTTTATGGAACATGTGATGGTAAATATTTAGTATTACAATTGCATTATTTTAACTTTAAGTAACTTCCACTTATTTTTAATTAACATTTTAGGTGTTAAATGTTTCTATTTTTACACAGTCTGATGGTAACTTTGCGGCAAGTGTCAAAGTACCTTCTTTATCAGACGCACAATACGCGATTTCTCAGTTACATCGTCGTAAAGTAGGGTATAAACGTATTTTAATATCGTACGCTCATAGTGGTAGAGCAAGTCCTCAGGTTGTACGAGCGCAAATTGTGATGCTACTGCAAGAAGTACCTGGTCATAAACTCCCTCTTTTTAAGTTTCGAGAAATGTACGAGAGTCGTTTCATGATTTCCATCAGCGTTTCCGAGTTGTACAAAATGAAAGATGTTTGTATTATTACGGAAGATCCTGGTGGTAGAATGGTTTCTCTTAATCCGGATCATAGAAATACTCCATCGCCATGTTTTAATAATACAAATCAGGTACCTTAGATCTTATATATTGTATACTGTTATATAGTAAATTCTAGGTTCACGATGATGTATATCAAGCCGAGTTTAAGCTTTTCCGATAAGAGTAGAGTTATATTATTCCTCTTATCGTTGAGAAGCGATGACGATTATCTAAAAGCGATTAAAGATTATTCTGAAATAATATAAAAAATATTTAATATATAAATATGTAAATTACATATGAAATATAAATGAGTAAGTGTAATGTTTTAGGAGGAACAAGTAGAGTTACCATATTGTACTATTCATACGTTAAAACCATGGTCTGATAAAGGATGGGCTGAACAAAAAGTAGCATCACTCCCTAATGTAAAAATTTCTTTAAAGGTTCTCGATCCACGTATACACCAATTACTAACGACGCATAACGGAAGTTTACCATTGCCTAGGTATATTGCTATACCGTAATTTTTAAATAAAACTTAATTTTGTTTCTTTTTTTATTTAATAATTTTCTTCGTGAAAAATTAATTTTAGTTTGCCAAATTGTTATGAAGCTGAATTTAAAGAAAAATTACAAGTAGTTGAAAATGGAGTACCCTTAGAACATCTAGTATCTTGCTTATCCTGTGTTGAATTGAAACAGGGTATTGGTAGTGTAAAGTATCTTATATGGACAGGAAATAAAATTCATGAAAATAATCAGGAAGGTAAGGTTCTTTAATAGTGATTGTTAAATTAATCAATGATTGATCAACATTTAATTTTCTTTTTCTTTTTAGAGAATAAATGTGTGACTTCTCCGCTTGCAAATCAATTAGCACTTTTCAGTCGTGAATTAGTTGATCTTCTGAAAACTGCTCCACACTGCCAGTTACCATTTAACCGCTTTATACCCGCATACCACCATCATTTTGGAAGACAATGTAGGGTCGCCGATTACGGATTCACCAAACTAATTGATTTGTTGGAAGCACTTACTCATACCGTACAAGTACGTAAGAAAATTGAATTAATTTAAGATAAATTATTTCATTGATGAAATGTTAATTATGCAATTTAGGTAATGGGTGAAGGAAACAATCGTGTGGTCACATTATCTCATCGTGCACAAGTACGTCGTTTTACGTCTGATCTTCTAAGAGTCTTAAAGTCCAAAGCTAGTAAACAAGTAGCACTTTCAGAATTTCCAAGTGTTTATGCTAGAGTAATAGGTAAGGATCTTTTACGGTATTAAATAATTGAAAAATACAATGCATATATAAGAGAAAAACATTTTTTCTAGCTAAACCATGGGATATTGTGGATTATGGAGTATGTGAAATAGAAGACATTCTCAGTGAAGTATCAGAAAATACCGTGGTTGTCACTGTGATTAATGGAGGAGATAAGATGATAGCTATTCCCAAACGAGAACAAACTGCAGAAGAGATAGAACGAACAAAACAATTTGCTGTCGAAGTATGATATAAACAAAATAAAAAATGTAAGAAGCTAATTATGTATTTATGTATAAATATATTTATACCCTTTTAGGTTGTCGAGTTGTTACGACACGCGCCTCAGTGTAGAATGCAATTTAATAAGTTTGTGCCATCGTATCATCATCATTTCGGTCATCAGTGTCGAGTATCAGATTATGGCTTCACGAAATTAATTGAATTATTTGAAGCTATACCGGAGATAGTTAAAATAGAAGATGATAATTCCGGAGAAAGACAAATTTCTTTAACAGAAAAGGAAGGTCTTCTTGTACTTTCTGAGCAAATATCCAAATTAATTACTCGGTCGAAAGGTTGTCTTAGTGTTTCTAACATTGCACAAAACTTTCTACGTCAATTTGGCTATGCGTTAAAACCAGAATTATTCGGTTGCATCTCTGTGTTGCAACTTATGCAGAAACTTGGGGATACTGTGAAGGTATTAAAAAAGAACATTAAAATTATTTTCATATATGTTCAATATTTTAATTTATTAATTTTTCAGATTGTATATTTGCCAAGTAGACCTGTAGTTATGATGGTAGATAAGTCTCACGTGCAGCAACTGACCTTACAATGCCGTCGATTACTCATGGATAAACCACAACATAGAATGTCACTTCAAGAGTTCCAACACTTATACGTTCAATATTATTTAAAATCGTGTAACATAGACGAACTAAAGCAAAATTTATCCAATGTAGTTCGAGTAAGTTTTAATTCTATTAAATGAACATATCTTTATAGAAAACTTGTAAAGCTATAGATATAATTTCAGTTTACAACACTAAAGGACGAACAGTTCATAGAACTTACTCCACTACATTGTTTTGCTTGTAATGTATATCGTATAATGATGAATTATGGTGGAGCACTGAAACTTTCACAGTTCGAAACGGCATATTTCTCTACTATAGGTTCCGTTTGTAACCCTGTAGACTATGGATTTCCAACACTTTTTGCACTTTTGCAAGCATTACCTTGTACGGTAACAATAAAACAATCACGGCGCAAGAAAAACATCATATATTTAAATAAAAAGATTACTGGTAGGTAAAATTAGTTATTCACAATTGTTTAGGAATATCTATTATAAAAATTGTATGATTCAATTTACTTCTATAAATAGCTGTAGGTATAGCATTACCGTCAACATATGCATCAGGATCATCGTATTGTGATACAGATTCCAGTAATGAGTCGTTTGAAAGCGATTCATCCTCTCGTGTCAATGTTTCAAATAATTCAACTATACCAGAGCAAACAATGTGGGTAGAGCAAGTTTCTGAAAGTCAGGATTCTTGGAAACAAACAGATACAGACAATCTGTGGTCAAAAGACTCTAACAAATCTTGGATGACTTCAAATTCGGAAGATAGATTGGTCAATTGGTCGTTACAAGAAAATGGAAGCGAAAGCTTTCTCAAAAATCTAATGCAAACACCAATTATGCTACATGGTTTTCCACCTGCACCTCCAAAACCAGATTCTCCACCTGAGGTGCTTTTTTAATAAACTCTATTATGTGTCTTTTATTTAATAACATAATATAATATAGCATAATGGTAAATTTTATCTTTTAAATTACAGGAAGATCTAAATAAGAATCAATGGGAATCATCAGTTTGGACGACACCAACGAAATTTGCATATCTACGGGATGAACATACTACTAATGTACAGGTAAATATTACCTGCATATGAGTACATTTAATTATTTTTGTAGTACAACTTATTAGTACTACACTTACTTTCTTTATATTAATAGGTTCCTCCGTTTACTTTACCTCTTTCTTGGAATCACATCACATCCTGTGATAGTAACTTACTATCACCAACAAAGAATTTATTAACTGCTGCAGCCAATCCTTTAAATCCACGTACTTCACCTTTCTTCTCTTCCAAATGTGACTTGGTTGTTGCCCCTCATCCTTCTGAATTACCGCTTCCATCGTTATCATTAACTCCCAAAAAGAACGTGTCTTCGGAAAATATTATAATTGCTGAGAGTTTTACAAATAAGCAAGAAAAAATTGTTAATAGTTCTATGGAAGATATAAATCTTAAAAATAATGAAAATGATAGCAGTAACATGGAAAGCAATGGTACTAAAGAGAAACACAGTACTCCTACACAACAATGTAAGTAATATACTTCTCTTAATAATTAATTATTATTTCATTTAAATTGTAGCATATCATATATCGAATAATATATTTTTTTACAGTATTTACAAGCAAACGTCGTTTAGCTGCTCAATTCAATCGACCTATTGAGTCATGAATTCAGTGAAAGGACTAAGAACGCATTTACATACACTGCAGAAGCAAAAAAGCTGATATCTGAACACATTTTGTATCTATACGATGTGTTAATGATGTTAATAAGGAAAGGAACTGTATTAGCATGTCGGTAGGCTGTCACACAGTGGGTTCAAATACCTATATGCCATTTTCTAAATGATGGTAGGTACCCTCCCCTCATTTATATAAGAATTAATTATGGTAACAATATATCAATTTGATACATACGGAATAAAAAACAGAATTTATTTTCAAAAGGTATGAAAATATACACGTACATAAATATCTATATACTAAGTACCTATAATTTTTGGTTTAAAAATTATGAATAAGTGTGCGGCGTTTATACCGAGTGATCTGTACTGATTGTATTGCGTGTCAAATTCATGTAGCATTTTTCATACTGTGATATAGAATAGAAAAAGAGGAAAATGAATGCAAATGATAGTGCATAAGGATGAATAAAAAGTGGGCAATAATTGTACAAATCGTATAGGATTGGGCCAAGATCCTATATTGAAAGCTACTATTTGTTATAATAAAATTATACGTTAGTAAAATTTTATGTAAAGCGAAAATTAAAATCGAATTTTTTGTTCATTAATAATGTAATTGCTAAGCATTCTTTTTTTAGCTTTATTAAATGAACTGTTTTCTATGATGGAGATTTTATTGGCTCAACCCTATCAATTATTGTAAATTATTCTCATAAAAAATGAATTGTACTAGAAAGATCAACATATAGACCGTTAAATTATTGTTGCTCAACAATAATCTTATTCTCAATTATGAAATCCAATACAATTCATTTTTATAATTTAACTTTAACTTTATCTTCCATTCGTACAATTACTTTTCTCATTCGTGTCAGAGAATTTCTTTTATTAATATCTGTTCATTTTTTATTGCGTATACGATAATACTTTGTAATTCTATTACGAATGAATGCGTTTTGAGAATTCTAATGGTAATTGAAGTGCAATGTATGGTATTTAGAGCTGTCATATTACTTTTTTGTATAAATGAAATGTTTTTAATTAAGGAATTATTAAGTTTAATGTTAGCAGTCAATATTGAGTAACTCAAACTTGCAAGAATGGATGAAACAAACATGATATACGAAATGAAATTTTACGAATTCCATTTAAATTCATTAAAGGGATTGTTGAATAGTGATAGGCAATAAATATTTTATCGAAAGTGAGACAAATAAGAAGTACACCTTTGTATCGATCAGGTTTCAAACTTTAATGTTACTTTTAGTAATGACAATATTATTCTACGAGATTTTGTTTTCAGCGTAAAATGAGAACAGAGAGAGAAAAAAAGATATTGATCATTATCTACAAAAAATATGATTAATAGATCTAATATGTGATATGAATGAATGGTAAGAAATTGCTCTCTTTGAATTATATGTAAATGATCTTGTTGATCTCATATTTTATTTTATTATTAATAAGTATTTTATATTAAAAATAAAATATGTATACAATTTCGCGAACAGAGGGGAGCCTGGATCAAAAACATTATTATGAATTGTTAAATGAGTTGCCACTGAAAAGATTCTACTGCAGGTTCGGTACATTGCTTGAGGTATTACTAAAAAATGAAAGAATCATGAATCGACTTAATCGTACTAAAATTTATGATTTGTTATACAACAGTCATATGTATTAATATTTTTACCATGTTTTCTAAATCTAATTTGTATTAATTTATTCAGATCAAATGAGATAGCTTTGTTACATGTTGTATATTTATTATGTAGGCATGTGGGTTCTATCGTATTTTATATCTATGTGAAAAGAGTGATAATTTTTACTTTATTTTTTAAATTGTACGAATTCGTCATTTTTGATTTTCTATTAGTCACTACAAGATTTCTTTTTATATTTTAAAAAACTTTTATTATTTGTGAATCTAAAATATTTAACATTATGCACTTATATTTTTCGTAAATATTGATTGTTTAAAACATTATTTATAGTAAATTTTATTTAGGATAGTTCTTAGTAACGTTCTGACTAATAGAGGATTAAATTGGTCTTTATGCAAAAAATGTCAAAACGTGTGAAATACTGTAATAATTGCATAAGAAAGTTTTATTGTAATAACAAATACGAAGAAAATTATGAAGTATAAATAATGGAATCTTCTAAACAAGTATTGAATAAGATAATTTGTTATACAATAGATCACAAATTTTCATAAATACTGTTGTTATAAGCGATAAAAATGAATCAGTGTATGAAATTTGAAAATTAAATTTGTGAGGTACAAATTTTAAGTATTAGTTGTACAATCATTTATATTTTTATTCATTGTACAATAGTTCATAATACAATATATTAATTTATTTTATCATCTTTTACAGAGTATCTATCTATGTAATGATACAAACTCAGCTTTAATTTCAAACTGAGATGTGTAGTATGAACATGAATTAATATTTTATATCGCATATTTTTTATTAGTAATGCCACTACCGACTGGACCATGACGCCGTTCCCAAACCATGCGATGTTTTTGTTTCATGTATGCCTCAATTACTGATTGTTGTACACCAATGTCTCCATCTGTACTTCGTTGATACATTAGTCTTAAAAATAAAACTTAGAATAAAGTAAGAATGATAATTTAAAAAATGTTATATACATTTTGTAAACCAAGCAGCAGCTGCATCTTGATAAGCTTTATAGTAGTCAGTACAAAATTTATCTTTGTCTTCCCCATAGTACCACCCACAATCTTCGTATCGTTGTCTTAGTATACTAAGAATTTCATCTTCAACCATCCTAATTTTGATCAAATATTCAAGTATTAGCGCATCTAGTCGATAATATAAAAACATATATTATTATATAAGCATTTAAGGAGATGTACTTATCACGCTCAAATTGATATTGTGCTTCTGTAATACAAACAACGTCTAGTTCGTAACATTCGTCGATTGTTGGAACTCGGCGAAATTTTTGATGATACCATGGATATTTCTTTTGATTTGGTACAACGACCTTTTCTGTTAAAATAAAACATATATATGTGTATATATATACTGTCATTGATTTCAATAATAGCATAACCAAATAACTGATTAGATAATACCTCGGAAATATTCGATTGGTGCATCCCATAAATAAAATATTTTGTTCACTATTCGATAGAAGGTATTTTGTTCCGGATCCATTTTTTATAGATTAACTTACAATATACACAAACTAAAAATTATTTAATTTGTTGAAAACCTGTACATTTGAAGTTGCAAGATCCTCCATTCAACTCATACAAGGATCATACGTAGAAGAATTACACACTATATGGCTATATATATGGCTATATATGTATTATCTAGTGATCATTAATTATATATAGTATCTTCTAATAATTTGATATTTTTAAACGATATGCAATATTAATCTTACCTATTTCCTTCAATCAATTGTTATATTATCATATTTTTTAAATAAAACGTATTTCAAATAAATCCTAAATTTAACCGTATAATAATATCATACTTGAATGTTTCTTCTTTTTTTATAAAAAATCACTATATACATAAAGAAATCTGATAAAAAAATATCATAAAATATAAAAAGAATACTTCAAATCTGTTAGTTTAATACAGGTAAATAAATTATTTGATATTTCTAGTTTTTAAACATTTCCACATCTGGTTACCTTTCTAGTGAAAATGTTGGTACAACTTATTTGCTCTAGAAGTATAAAACTAAAATTTTAGTAAGTGGCTCTTCCATTTTCATCGTTGCAGCCGAGATGGTAAGTTTGTACGTTATTATCCTTCGTAAAAGATAAGCAGATTTGTGCATTGTGTTTTACATTAATGTGAGAAACATAATTATTTTATCATAAAATATCTTAACAATGGCATTGTTACATTTTTCGTAATAAAAGTTGGTTAAAATGTTTTATAAAGTAATCAGAGTAAGTTTCTCATACAGTGGCCACGTGTTTCACTTTAATCATGTTTCATGATGATCACATTTTTTAAATGTTTATGGTTATTAAACTGAAAAATTTTGAGGATAAACTCTAGGGCGGTCTGATATATAAATTAATTGTATTTTTTTCTTATTTATATGTATTCTTCAATTAACATGAAAAATATACCTTTTATAGTCGCACAGAAAATTCAGTGCACCCCGCCATGGATCTATGGGATTCTATCCCAAAAAAAGATCTCAACGGCATCGTGGTAAAGTTAAGGCTTTCCCCAAAGATGATCCGACCAAACCTGTACATTTAACGGCTTTTGTTGGTTACAAAGCTGGTATGACTCACGTAGTTAGGGAAGCTGATCGTCCTGGATCAAGTAAGTAATATTTTCTAATATAATTTATTTGTTTCTTTAAATACAATAGATTAGAACTATACATAATATCTATCACCCCTGTTAATTAGTTGGAAATTTGCTATACTAAGAAGCGATCGCGATTTCCACCATTTTGTTACTCAGTAGAGACAAAATTTTATCGCGTATTTCACTAGTCTACAGGATTACGTAAAAAAATACAAACAAGCATATTCATAGAAATATTACATGTGCTTTGTATATATTGTACATATTTATATAAATATGTACATGATTATTGCATATATAGCCATAAACCTTAAAAAAAGGCTGCAGCAGCACGTGAGAAGAAATCGTTTGTCTTTATGAAGTCTTAAAAATGCCTTTGTACAATGGAAATCTGGCTTTATGTATATTTCTTTCAATATTCTTGCCTCAGATATCCAATTTTAATTAGTTTTCTTTTTTTTTACTGTTAATGCTAGTATTTCCAATTAGATATTTGG
Source organism: Bombus pyrosoma (assembly GCF_014825855.1). Classification (NCBI taxonomy): domain Eukaryota; kingdom Metazoa; phylum Arthropoda; class Insecta; order Hymenoptera; family Apidae; genus Bombus; species Bombus pyrosoma. The sequence continues at coordinate 6,924,457 of NC_057783.1, forward strand.
TTTTTCTTGCTCTATGTCCAATCAAATTAATTTTGCTCTGCAGTCAGCTAGCAAAGCGGTACTGCGTGTCCGACACTATGACCTTAGTTTGATAAATGCAGAAATGTGTTGGTCAACTTTGGTTGCGGTAAAAGAGCTGCTTGATATTGTGCAGTATGGTCTAAACCGCAGTGTCGAAAAACAACTCTATGCCCTGCGAATGCAGAGAGCAGGGAGGCACGGCATATTCCATAACCTCTTTGGAACCCATTGGGTGATGATCATTGAGACAAACCATGCCTGGCACAGTTCTATTATATTACAATAACTTTTTATGGTACCTGTATGAATACACATCTAATTTTATATTTTGCTTTCTTTATTTAGAGGTAAATAAGAAAGAAATTGTGGAAGCAGTTACCATTTTAGAAGCACCACCTATGATTGTAGTCGGTGTTGTTGGGTATATTGAAACTCCACATGGATTACGTGCCCTGACTACAGTATGGGCGGAACATTTGTCAGAAGATTGTCGTAGAAGATTTTATAAAAACTGGTAATGCTTTTATGTTAACATATATTAAGCGTCTATTACATAGTGTTATGGAGCATATTAAAATCAATCTCAAATCAGCTCTCCGCTCATTTTGATGAGAGCATTTATTTGGATTTAACCTCGAGATGGAGAAATCTTTTGATAAGGTTGATCCAAAGTGTGTACAGTCTCCGCTCGTTATGATGAGGCTGGCACGTTACAGATGCGGTTACTTTTGTGTAGGTATAAGAGCAAAAAGAAGGCATTTACAAAGGCTTCCAAGAAATGGCAAGATGATCTTGGCCGTAAATCTATTGAAAGTGACTTCGCAAAGATTATTAAGTACTGCAAAGTCGTGCGAATTGTTGCTCACACACAGGTAATTCTATTATATAAAATGTATTGTTTATTTATAAAATATTATAAAATCTTCATTTACATATTATTTATTAAAATCGTTGTTAATTATAGATGAAATTGTTGAGGCAACGTCAAAAGAAAGCCCATATAATGGAAATTCAACTAAATGGTGGAACTATTGAAGACAAGGTTCAATGGGCTCGTGAACATTTGGAAAAACCAGTCCCTGTTAATAACGTCTTTGCTCCAGACGAAATGATAGATGTGATTGGCGTCACGAAAGGAAAAGGATACAAAGGTATGTTTAATATAGTTCATTTCTCTGTGATTTTTAACCCTCTGTGGACAGGACGATTCGAAATCAACCATACCGTGGGGATCGATCTGCCGCCGCGATAGTCATTTAAAATTGCCAGTACACCTTTTTGCCTAGACGCGCTTTTCGTTCATAAATGTTAAATTCTAGACATGTACATGCACAGATTCTTCATAGGATACATAAACTGACATATTTATGAGTCTTTTACATATACGCATATATGAGATCAGTTTCTCGACCATAGCGATGTGTTTACGTGGGAGACATATGAATCTTTCGGTTCTATCAGTTGTCTTTGCCAAACGCATATATGAGCTCCTCGGCCAAATTGATAGTTTACGTAGAATGCATATATGCGGCGGTAATCCGCAAAGGGTTAAAAATTATGTATGTAGTTTAAAGAACATGGACTAAATGATGACAAAGCATGATAAGATTTATCTGATTGTTTTGAAGATATTTCATGCTGCCTTCCTACTGAAGTCCTTACTAATACTAAAAGTTATCCTTCTAATGCTAAAAGCTACGTTTCTATTCTTTTGAAGCTTCTTGTTCTTAATGAACATAGCATGTAATATACGTATGTATGTACAATCTTTGCAGGTGTTACATCGCGTTGGCATACAAAAAAGTTGCCACGTAAGACTCACAAAGGTCTAAGAAAAGTTGCTTGTATTGGAGCATGGCATCCAAGCCGCGTCTCTTTCACTGTTGCCCGTGCTGGTCAAAAGGGTTACCATCATCGTACAGAGATGAACAAGAAAATCTACAGAATTGGACAAGGAATTCACACTAAGGATGGCAAGGTACATGTCTACTTTTTATGATGAATAGTGCCTCTTCCCTATGTTATTTTCTTTTTCTACGAAGGTAACTTTATGAGAGGCGTACATGAATAACTTGTAGTCATAGTATCTAAAGCCGTCGATCATGATACTTTAGATCTCCAAAGCAAGTAACATATATATTAATTTATTATAAATTTCTATTGTCTGTCATGAAAAACTTAAATAAATTTTCAATATTTTTCAGATCGTGAAGAACAACGCATCTACAGAATACGATCTTACTGAAAAAACTATCACTCCTATGGGAGGTTTCCCTCACTATGGTGAAGTGAATAATGACTTCATTATGATCAAAGGTTGTTGTATGGGACCAAAAAAGCGTGTGATAACATTGCGTAAGGTAATACACTATAACCAGTTTTTTTTAGTAATTTTATTAGTATTTTCGTGATGAAATTCATAGAGCCAGGTTACTTTTATGAAATTAAAGTGATATTTAATGATAGGACTGATATGTAACCAGAATTATGATTATTTTATATGAAATTAATATAATTACAATACAAACATGTATTTTTTTATAGTCTTTGCTGGTACACACCAAACGTTCAGCGTTGGAAAAGATCAATCTTAAATTCATCGATACCAGCTCCAAGTTTGGACATGGTCGTTTCCAGACTGCTGCTGATAAGGCTTCGTTTATGGGTCAACTTAAAAAAGACCGTATTCGCGAGGAACAGGCACAAGCTACTACCTCGGCACCATCAGCTACAAGTGCTTAATGGAGCACGTTGCACACTCAAATCTGTACACAGTGGGAAAATAAAAAATTGTATGAGAAACTTCACCAACTTAATTTTGTTGTGATTGAAAAATCATATTTTCTTATTATATTCCTTTCAGAATTTTTGAAGAGCGATAATCAAATGTATAAAATATTTTTTATACATATAATATATATCATGTGTTATGTATTATTTAATTCTGTTGTATTAAATTAATTGCATATAAATGTATTTGTATATAGGATTATGAAATTGTGGTACATTTCTAAAAAGCTAACTTTGTTGCAAAAGAATACAAATACAATTCATTCTATTATAAAAATTTTGATATATTCGGTATTAAATTATTTACCTGAAGATCTAAATCATTTACGTAATATAGATTATCGAAGGCATGTCAGTTCCAGCGTTATCAAATCGTGGGAATTTTAATTTGCGAATGGAAAGGTTCGAGATCAACCGTACAGTGAGGCCGAGCTGATGCCACGATCGCCATATAAAATTGCCTGCGCACATTTCTACGTAGATGCGCTTTTCATTCATAAATGTCAAATTCTAGACAGAACGTGCACATATTCTCTACAGGATAAATAAAATGACACATATGAGTCTCTTGGTTGTATCAGTTGTTTTCGCCGAACGCGTATATGAGTTTCCCATCCATGCATTACGCAGAACGCATATATGTGGTAGTAGTTCATAAAGCTTCACCCTGCAGCGATGAAAGTGAAGTGAATCAAATGGAATCAAGTGGAACTAACCACAGATTGAATAATGCTCAGGTAAGTTAATCTGTGTATCTTTTAAAATTATAAATTATGTAATAGCAGTATTATTTTTTTAAATAATATAATGTTGCATTTATAAATCTTATGTCTCTCAGGTTAATTTAATACATGTTGCTGGAGAGTATAAAAAATGCTGCTGACGAGAAACTCAAACAATCTATTAGAAGATTTGCTGATNATTCATGGAAGTCCAGCAGCTGTGATTTTAATATCTCTCCTTCTAGGTTCGAAAATTTCCATAAAATAAAAAGAGAAAACAAATTACTTTCAGCAAATTCGAGGTAATATTGTTATTTATATAACGTAATATGAATGCATTATTTATTAACAATATTCTTACACTTTTAGCAAATTCTATAAATAGAAATGCTTCTGTAATTGAATCAGAAATTGTTACCAGGTCTCCAAGGAAAATGTACAGTGCAAGTGCTTCGTTAACGGGTGTATAAACACGGTTGTATACAGTACGACACAATATGACAAGAGAATGCTTAAATTATTTTATTAAGGACAATAAATTTCTACAGAATGTTTACGCGATACTGCTGGCGTTGGACGCTATCCTCGGCCACAAATCTGCACATTCTTTTGCAACGGGTCCTGTGATAGCTGACCCTTTCATTTCTCCCTTATTATTGACAATGACCCCTGCATTGTCTTCAAAATATATAAAAACTCCGTCTTTCCTTCTAAACGGTTTTCGTTGCCGTATTATGACTGCAGGCATAACTACAAAAAAGCAATTTAAAAATGTTATCAATATTGTTACTTGTCCCCATTTAATCATACAAATTATATACTTTCTCTTAATCATCACAAAAGAAGTATAAAATAACCATGTTTGTATCTCTTGATAATTGTACAAATTAATTAATAATTAAATAATAAAGGACAAGAATTTTATATAATTAATTTTGAGAAGTTCTTTCTATAGAAAAGAGTTACTACTTTAACATTAAATGAATAATAAAAATAATAGAAATACTAATGTATATAATTCTTTGAGAAGAATACTGAATTACAAAATGGTTCCAATTACCCTTTTTCCTAAGTTCAGGTTTTCCCTTTTTGACAGTAGCAACTATCATATCACCTGATCCTGCAGCTGGCAGACGATTTAACCTGCCTTTAATACCTTGAACTGCGATGACATACAAATTTTTGGCACCTATAAAAAAAAACATTTGTATTACAAATTCAATCTAATAAAATTCAGGGGCTTTTATAGAAAAACTTGAATTTAATCAAATAGCAAAGGTAAACGATATATTGGTTGAAATTGTTAAATTGCATAAATGGATAATTCATATTTTATAAATTTGTTTATCAATTTATAATTATTTCAATTTAACACACTTCTGTTAATGGTATTAAATAATAACTACATAGTTTTAATAACACTTTTTTGCTTGAATAAGCAATTTAATTACTAATATTTATTCACATAATGATATGTGATAATATTCATTTTAAGTAAAATTTCAGAAATTTATTTACGAAACTATTATACTACAGAGCTTCAGTACCACTAAATTAACTGTTTATCATATTCAAGGTAAAATTAAATCTATGACAAATAATTAAAAAATGCGAGTGACAACCGTTAACTATGGGTTACTTTTGTTCATAACATAGCCAGTTTTTTTAGGTTAAACTTTATTTTTATAGCATTTTCTAAATACTTACCAGTATTATCGGCACAATTTATGACTGCGCCAACTGGTAAGCCCAGTGATATCCTAAATTTTGCTCCGGCAGAACCACCACGTCCTTAAAAAATAATAATTCCATATTAGTCCTTGCTATTGATGTGCATGTCTAACGCGGTATTTTTCTTCAATACAATCATCGATTTATCCAGGTTCTGTTACTATTAGCGAAAAATTATTTTCCCAACTGTATATTACAAGCATTCGGTTGACATTCGTTCATTTCTTTTTGAATTGATAGCTAACACTTTGATGAATTTCGTTGGATTTTCGCCTTGAAAAACAACTTACCTCTCTTCGACATCTTGCTGTGTTTAAAAGAGGAAGAGACTGTTTATCGCGCATTAACTTTCGCGCAATCACGAATCGCTTCCGACGCGGGAACATTGGCAGTGTTCAAATTTCAAATCAATTCTTTTTCAAGAAATTATCGTAATTAATTTGACACAGCTAAAAAAGTACAATTCTAATATTCTCGTTCCATTGTGTTATTAATGAATTTTTTATAATATATTTAATTTACTATATTTACTTGTATAGAATTATCTCTGTTATAAATTGTTTAGTTCTCATTTAAGAAAATAAGGAATATTTTATTTTAAATATATGTATACATTTTCATCCAAGTAGCAGTATTTCAATTAATTAAATATCATTAATCTATATATATTTAATACTATATACATTTTCGTTTTGAACTATGTTACAAATTAGTCAATCTTATTTGTTTATATATAATTATAATTATTATTATAAATTTACGATTACTTGTCTTTGCCGTTATACAAGATTGTTAAGTAAACATTAAGTAAACATATAGTGTATAACAATTAATTAAGTATTTAATATAACTCAATCAAGAATTAATAAGCATTAATGTAAACATATAACATAATTACATAAATATTTAATACATATATTTTATTTAATGGCTATTTAATTATAACGTAATTACTTTAAGAAGAATATAATATTACATTACAACAATTTTACTGCATTAATTTTTATTGTGAAGAAGAATCGATATTGCCTTCGCCGATTTTCCTTGTTTTGTCATTTGATGTAGCTCAGAGTAGAACAAAGTAACTAAATTCCACGTTGTTATTAGTATTGCACTTACCAGATAAAATGCCTTGTCCCCTGTTAGCAGATTCTATCACTCTAGAGTTGGAAGGTAACTATTAAAACTTTATTTCAATACATACTTCGCGTTTAAGTTCTGGCTGCCATGAAACTTAACCTTGTCTCTCTAATTTATATCATTTATTCATCTTTTTTTTATGCGTCTTTAAATAATGGCTAAATTTTCATATAAAAGATACTATATTTCTTTTGTAAAGCTTTTTTTAGTTTCATCATTTGTTTTTTATCTCATGTTTTCTCATAATTATGCAAAACCTTAGTATTATTGTTTAGAAACCCTAATTAATACTCTTTTCTTTAGCACAAGAGCCATGGCCTCAGCCAATTACTTTGTATCAACCATACGAAGTTGAACAAATATTATTACCTGACAATGCAAATTGTTTAGCTGTACAAGCTTTCCTTAAAATGTGTGGCCTTGATTTTCAAATAGAACCAAGAAGCAATGCAGAATATATGTCCCCATCTGGCCGCATACCATTTATTAAATGTGGGGCATTTTTAATATCCGAATTTGACAATATCGTATCATTCATAGGAAATAAAGGCAGAAGTTTGTCAGACNCATTTATCTGCAACTTGCAAAGCAGACATGAGGGCTTATATGTCATTAGTGAATAATGTTTTTGTAAATGCTGAGCTATATATCTGTTGGGTTGATGAACCAACTTTGAATGAAGTAACTAAAGTAAGGCATGGGAGTGTATATCCATGGCCATTAAATCACTTTTTAAATTGGCAAAAAAGAAAGGAAGTGATAAAGAAACTCAATGTACTTGGCTGGTATAATAAAACTATAGAAGAAGTATGTAAGGAGGTTCAAAATTGCTGTACAGCATTGTGTGAAAGATTGGAGGGTAGTGATTATTTTTCTGGAGAGAAGTAAGTATAAGTTATTAATTTAGATTGCTATAAATACTTTATTTGTTTTTGTTAATTAAAATTGAACATAACAAATATGTCTTATATCCATTTGAAATTTTTTCATTGACAAAAATGTACTATGTTTTTTGTTTAATATTACTGATGTTTTGATTTTTGAAAAGACCTACTGAAGTAGATGCTCTTGTATGTGGTCACATATATTCCCTGTCTTCAATCACTCCTTCTCTCCCACCTACTGTTCAAGAGATTGCTGCAGCTGTACAAGATTTTCCTAAACTTCTTGAACATGCATCAAGAATTGGACGAAATTACCTGAATAACTGTTTTCTTGAATCTCCTGTTTATGATTTTGAAATCTGTGCATCTTCTTCCAAAGAAACCCTATGGAATTATTCTGAATCAATCGAAGCATTACCGCCACTTTCAGAAGATTCTTTTGAAATTCTCCTTTTAAATCCTTGAATCCTTGTAACATTGCATTTGTTACCATAGTTTAAATACATGAAATTTATATTTGACAAAATTTTTATTTAATTATATTTAGGACACCTAATGAATTGGATGCCCTAGTTTTTGGACATATTTTTACAATAGTCACAACACCACTACCTGGTAACAAACTAGCAAATATTGTCCAGAGCTATCCACTGCTAGTGCATCTCTGCAAACGCATTGAAACTAGGTATTTCCAGCGTTCAGAAGATTAGGGGGAATTTCCCTCGGGCTCTAGATACGTCGAAATTATGTACTCTGATAGTACTGATATGAAGTTCCTGTGCTATGCACGCACTCTTGATAAAGATCAAAGTAAAAAAGTAAAGCCAAGATTATGTAGTATCTTATAAACAACTGTCTAAAGAAAAATAAATTCCTTACACTATTCAAAACGATATACAAACTGTGGTTTTAAATCATTTTATTAAGATATTATGTTATATAACGCATAAGGCACATATATTGTATATCATAAATATGATACAAGTTACAGTAAATAAACAAACGTTCAATGTATCTGAAGCCCGAGTCCGAGAACTAGTAAGAAATAGTAAACTGTATAGAAAATAAAGAAAAGTATTGATAGTTGTTATAGCTGTTAAATATGAAAATTATATTAGCGTTGAACATGAAGTACCGTTGAATGTATTATTCTAAATATATAATATTGCACGTGACATTTTTCAGCATTTTTTCTCCTCAAGCGATACGGGTGAAATAAAGTAACAAAATGTTGGAGGCGAGAATTAAGTAATACGACTTTGGAGATTTCTAAATATATGTTCTTGGAAATCGACAGGAATGCATAACCGATAAAAGGTATCCGTAAATTAGGCGTTTTACAAAAATATTTGTCAGATATTGTTAGAAACGATAATGTTAAATCGTTGTTTATTTCTCCAATGACAATTGTTTTCAATGTATTTTTTGTCAGCATTTATTTTTAACTTAAATCATTGAAGAGAATTATGTACAATAACAACCATTCTGATATTAAGTATAACTATATATGTGTTAATTGACAATAAGTATCTTTTTATCATAAAAATTGCATATATTTAACTAATAATATTTGTTATTTTGTGTGCATTTTAAATAACTTATTCACATTTTGTTTTAATTTTATTTTAATTGAAAGTTTTTATTAGCTACATGAACTAATTTATATTTATGTGTAAAAAGTATTTATATCATTACTAATGTACATTGTTTTCAATGTACATCTGTATTACATAGATCTTTTACACGTTATAATAAAACTCTACTTCTTGTCTAGTCAGTTCATTATAGCATACTTCTCTGTGTGAAATTGTAAAACATTCTTAGATATCATATGTAAAATAATATAATGATGTATAATAAGAGCTAAATTAAATGTAAGTTATTGGAATAATGTTCGAATTATTTTTTTTTCATATTCTTAATTGAATTGGAAGATGAATATTTAATACTAATTACGCAATTATGAATTATCTCGTATAAATATTAAAATATGTCTGTTACATATTTCTTGTCTCCAGCGTTTAGTTACAGTAAATACTAATTATATTCACCTTCAAATTTTTCATTAAAATTTGTATACTTAATAGAGAGAATGTAAATTTGTTGATTTCTTTCAAAATATTGTTTACAGTTCAATGCTTTCACATATAGGAATATCGTTAAATAAACACTGTTTATCTCCTTATTGCAACAATTTATATCTGAATATATTCATTTTTAAGTGATAAATAAAAGAATAAATAATATAAAGACTTTCTTCATACGTAACAAGCATGTATTTTCCTCCCTACTGTTATTATTTTTATTTCTTAATAGTATCTTTCAATAACAAATACTATGTGAAAGCTACTATTATAATATGCATGAAAATACAATTTGATTATTCTAAGGAAAAATATAAGCAGTTCGCAATCTGTTATTCATTGAAATTATAAAAAGATATTGCGTAGAAAAAGAAAAATACATACAGCGATTTACAATGATAAAATTAAATTAGTGAAGTCATTTCCAATATTGCACGATGTGTTTCGTAGAAAATTATAATAATTACCTCGATTGAGGCTCGTTAGATAATGATCTAATCATTATCTTATGCTTCAAAGGAACTCAAAAAATTAATAGAAGAGGCAAAAAGATTTATCCAATACAGGACAGCCGAAGTTTTACATCTTTTATAATAAAGATTGATATTACACATCTGTAAATTCGTGATGTGAAATGCGCATACAATCTTGAAGTATAGTAAACACTACAAGATGTAACATGTTTACAGTTTTACTAAATTGTGACGTTTCGATATAAATTTCTGGCTATGAATTACACGCAATTCTTTAATTCTATTAGATATAGCAGGATATAGCGATATAATTGTCTCACGCACGTTTATACAGATACGTACACATCAACATGTACTCGTAATTAAAAAATTATGAATATATGTATATACGTATGCACTTAAAGAACTTGTAATCTACACTGATTTATACTTGCAGTGCTCAACTGAAAAGTTTAAACATTCATACTTTCAATATATTGATTAAAAATAATCAGATTGAGATCATATTTATTTATAACTAAACTTAAATATAGAAGACATTACATCTTTCCAGAAGACTAATTGTATATATATATAGCTATATAGCAAAAAATATTACAAATTTAACAATAATTATTTGCAAAATGACAACTGTAGACAATAATAATCATTTGTCGTATGTTTAAAATTTATAGAATATCATATTATGTAACTAAAAACAGAATTACTTGTGCGAAAATATTTAGTCAAACATAATAAGTCTGAAGTTGTTAATTATAATTTTGATTAATGTAAAAAGTAGTTTTATTTTGAAAGTATAAGTTTAATATTCCTATTTTCTTTCTTTTTCTTTTTTACTTCGTTAATAGGTACGACTTCTGCTATGTGTGGACTATGCTCAGAAATAAAAACTAGCGATAACAGAAGTTATTCGAAAATGGAAGTTTGTATTTTATTTATTTATGTTTATCCTATCAGTATATTTTGTTTCTATTCAATGAACTTACTATCTCTTGGAACAAATAATTGAATTAACTATTGCAATAATTTCATCTCATAGATGATATTAGATTTTTGCTTAACTTACTTTATAATTGGATAAATATATTGAATGCTTTGCATATTTCTGCATACAATGAATAATATGATTAACTTCATGAAGTAAATTGCATCACTTCCAAAAAAGAAGAAAAAGAAAACTCGAATGCGATAGATCTTAATTTCTTAAATAAAATTTTAATATCTGGTATTTGATTATTTTGACATCTCTCAACTTAACATTATGCATATTTTATATATATTTTGTTTAATTAGATTTTATTCATTTTCTCCACAATTAAGAATATGAAGAATATTTAAATTGAGAGATATCTATAATTTGCTATAATGTATTTACTAGAGTAATTTAATAACAAGTGTATAACCTCATTTTTTAATAATTTAGATTAGAATATTATTTATGAAATTTTCTCACAATAACACATAAGCCCTGGCAGTCACTGGTATCAAATCTTGATTTGTCTTTATGTGATTCATAAAGAGAGAGTTTCACTATTTATTTATTGATTGGTACCTGCCCAAATATTTGATAAATATAGATTCTAGTAACTACTATGTTGTGATATTTCTTAACAATATTATGTTAAGATGTTAATTTTTCAAATGTATTTTTTACGCTAATCTTTTTAACAAGATTGATTTAAGTTCTTTACAAATAAGTACAAAATTTATTATATTTAAATAATAAATTACCTCTTTTTGAAATTTTATAAAAATCATAGCGCAAGAATTATCTCAACTTTTATCGATATAACTATATTTTGGTTTTTAATAATTTCAACGATTATGTATCGAATATTATTAACAAAACATTATTGCAAATTATAGAATTTTCTTTTGGCGTGTGTTATTGCACGCTTTGTATGATATCTTACATTTATCTGCTGAATATATCCGTAAGATATACTATACATGTACGTACCTATATAGGCTAGCAGCTTTTGAAATGGTAATCTTGTGTTTATGAAATGAATTAATCTGGTGGTAAAAAACTAAAGAGTCGAAATTGTTCTCTAATACGTGGTCTAACATCTCCACCCTAAAATGTTAATTAACGTTTATTCTATTATCAATATTTGTTGCAAATCACCTAACATAAACTTTATTAAATACTTACCCAATTTACTAAATTTTCTAAGAAAGGTAACAATTTCATTAATTCATTATCTGAACGATCAGCAAACCAACTTTCTATAGGAATACCATTTTCTAACTGTAAAAGAAATATTTTATTAAAATCAGAAAATATATAACTGTCCTTTTTTTTCAATATATGACAAAGCTATATTCTTACTTGGTACCCAAATGCTTGTGGACTATTATCGATAATAACAGTTTTAGATAAATCTCTACCGAGTATAGATAGATCCTTAATATAATTTCCATTTACGCAAACACAGTGTTCTCTGAACAGACGATACTTAATCAATTTTCGTGTTGGATCTAACAGATTCATTAATTTGTTTGCATAAACTCGTTTACTTGCAGTAAAAAGGATCACTTCATACAATGACGAGACATGTTCTAAAAATTCGCGAAAATAGGGTCTTGTTCTGACGAACACCGTGTATGTTACATCTTGAAAGACGACAGGAAAGCGGAATGCTGCATCCGAAAGTTCTTGCAAGCTACAGTGAACTAATGTTTCATCCTGTATAAAAAAAAAATCTTTTTATATCCCTTCGTTCATTTTCTGTAATATTTTTAGATTTTATTAAAGAATTATTTTGTTACTATATTAATTTTTATTATGCATTTTTTTATGATAATTCAAAATATTCGTACCAAATCTAATACAAGACTAAATTCTGGACTACTGCGTGTTTTAAGAGGAAGAGCAGGACACCTGGCTCTCATCGCTGGAGTCAAAGGTGGTAAGTGTTTAATGAAGACATAAGGATCAAATGGTTCCCAATCTTCTTGGACATGAGTAACCATATTTTCCATATCACAACTTTCTACTATTTCCTCACTTCCAACTTCCATATATTCAACGTCATGGTAATCGTTCTCAATATCATCGGAATCATATTTTTCAGTAACATTACCATTTGTATCTGGCGAATGATGATGGCTTAGACTATACATGGTTGTAGTACCATACTTTGTAGTAGTAAAGTTTGATTCATATTTTGACAAATGAGTGTCAACAGAACATTGAGTTTTTGACGAATTACTATTGTTCGCATTATTATTGCTAAATGTGTACTTTCCATTTGGAAAATACTTTTCTGATGAATAAGAACGAGTTCCATACATGGATGTAGAATGCATTAATCTATAGCATTCTTCAGATGCTTCTGTTTGTGTGCAATGTGCAGAATAATACAGCAAACTAGTATCTATAACAAAAGGAATGTATTAGTTGCATATGTGTTACACAAGGCCAAATAAATTATTATAGCCTATGTTTGTAAATATGCATACCAATACTTCTGCTTTCTTCATCATCCAATACATATGAAAGGTTTGAATTTGAACCTATAGATGCAGGAGGCATTAGATTTGATAGTGGTGATACACTTGGAACTGAAGATTTGATGTCATTTACACTGGTTATGGAAGAACAACATGAGTCTGTGTTTAATATAGATGAGTACAAAGATAAACTAGTTGTATTCCAGTTTTCCTTAGATTCTTCAGAAACTTTTGATACTGTTGCACATTTTTCTGGCTAAACAATTTATATTTTTTACTATTAGTTATTCAAAAACAAACTAGTTTAAAATAACTTACAATAACTGCATCTTTTGTAGAAGATCGGTGTAAAGGAGTTGAAGTAACCATTGATCGTTTTATGCATTTTCTTCTACGAGGCCCTCTCTCTCGTCTATTAGGTGTAGATTTTACGAAACGTAAAACATTTTCCTTACAAGCCTACGAAGATAATAATCTTTTTAACAAAACTGAAGTGAAGTCTTTACATTAACCAAATGACTTCGATTGCAGTTCTAAGAAATCTAAGTGCATAACATCCTTGAGAGTTAGTCAGTCACTCATTAACCGTTGATTAGTTAGAAAGTATTTCTTTTTAAGGAATAGTGAAGTTTGTTTTAATAAATGACCTGCAAAGATCATTTACATAAGCTAATAATAATAATGTAGTTTGAAATATCATAATTGAATATCAATGTTTTAGATAGCGACACAAAAAGATACAACAAATGTGAGAAGTTAAGGTCAAAGGAAAAATAGATACTAATGCATACCTCTTTTAAGAAATGAGTACATCTATGTTTCCATCGTGTCAGTCTACCACATTTGTTTGGTGTGTTAATGCGATAATTATTATTATTTACAGATGGAAGTTTTCGTAAGCTGCTAACTTGTACCCGATGGTGAGATGTTTTAGTTCTGGATACACAACTTACGTTTAAACGACCACGTAGCCTTCTACTAACATGTTCACTTCGTAACCACATTTCAGAGAAGTATCTAAATGGCCTAAAACAACATGTAATCATAGAATGTTATTGTACTATTTAAAAATATTAAAATTATACAACTGTTATATTAATCAAAATCAATAAGTAGCATGAATCAATTTCTTGTTAATCAACAGAAGGAGGGTAAATAAATATATACGCATAATATAATGTATACTTATAGAAATTATTAGAGATTTATTTATTAATATTATATATATTAATAATATATATATGTATATTCCTTTCTTTCGTAGATACATTTTTTTATAAAGAATGATCTAATAATACCCTATTGTAGCAAATAAATTTAAATATAAAACAAAATTTATTTTTATATATTTTAATTATATTTAATTTTTCATTTTTGTTTTCAAGCAATTAATCAAAATACATTTTCTTAACAACTATTTTAAATACAAGTTTACAACTGATATAAAAAATTCTATTTAAATTTAATGGGTATTTTCAACAAAATTATACATTTACAACATCCGAGATACATATTTCTGAACTTTTTACATAAATAATTTATCTCTCCTAGATTAGACTGAGGTATATGAAAAACAGTGGTTTGAACTAAACATATAATTTCATGAAGAACAAAATTTTTCTAAACAAATAATAAAATCTAAATCGTAATCTAAAAAGAAAAATCAGTTCATACATCAAACAAAGAGAGGTCAAAAGATCAAAAGATCAAAAAGCTATCAATTATTAATATTCGATCGTGTCTTAGAAATTGCGCGGGAAAGAAATTCGATCATATCGTAAAAAAGGGGCGTTCCTGATCCACGATTTCTTGTAGTGGTTCTATATACGTATACATATACTCGTGTAAGCGTCACACTACGCACGCACGCACACATACACGCGCATACAAATACACATATATGCACACTTAGAAGTATATATCGATTTATATGCAGTGTGATACTTGGTTACATTTTCTAGTATCTTCACAGAAATAGTGTAGATTTGTGTGCACAACCGAATAATCGGCGAGATGTGAAATGAAATTCACATTACATGATAAACCGTGCACGATGCTCATCTTACTCGATGGTACTGTATATCGGACATAAATCGATCGAAAGTTTGAAAGTGCAATGTTGTGCCGCGGAAGCGGCGGCACCCAACAATTGTAACGCCTGAAAATTCCCGCGAAAACTATCCCGCGTGAATAAATGCTTAACTCATGTTTCAACTTATGATACCGCTTACCATATCTCTTAATTAACAGACACACTTATTAAATACAGAAATAAGTCGGTATGTGTTGTGGTCACACGCGTTTCATTCAAATCGGTAGCTCGCATTCACTTTTCATCCCCCGAAACTAAACAATCATGGCTGCGGCGTCACTCGAAAATACATCATGAATCAAATTCAACACTACTTCGTTAACACATATCGTTTCTCACAAATATGAATCAAATTTTTCAATTCATTTTTTAAATAAAAGTCATGTGAAAAATAATATAGTAAAAATATATCCTACAATTATATTTTTTATTGAAATTTGATTAATTCTACAAGTTTTCCGGTTACAAATGCGACATCTATGTTTTAAAGACACTTCTTTTTAAGGCGCTTGTCCATTAAGAGAAATCGAACCAAGTACTTACTGTTTAGCCAAAATTAATTAATTGTCCAAATATTTATAATTTACACGTAGATAAAATTCATATCAAAGCTTAATATGTGCCATAAAACAAATTTAGAACGTCAAGATGTTGTTATATGTAGATAATCCTTTCCTATGTACTGTTCTATATACATACACCATGAATATACATTTGTATTATACAAAATCAAATGTTTTGGATATAATGAAATAATATGATGAACAATTATATAAAGAATAGAAATAATTTATGTATATGTTAATTAAATAATAAAAAAATATATTTTCAAAGATAGACTTTACTGGTTTTGATTATATTAAAAAATGTTTTCAAAAACTTAATATAAAAAACTGTTGTGCTATATTACAAAAAATATTAAAAAGTACAAAGCCTGAAAATATATGAAGGCACAATTTCTATACAAAAATAGCAATAAATATTTCAGACTTTTATTGAATTTTTGTATGGCTATTTACATCATTATATCATAGTTTATCAATATTGTATCATTGTAAGAATAGCGAATAGTAATTTTATATTATTTATAAAATCGTACTATATGCTCTAATCGCAATTAATTCAATATTTACATCATGTATTAGAAAAGCCAAGTCGTACATGAATTATGTACGGCAGCATGGCATATGTGTATAATTTATAGTCAACCAATTTGCGCTTAAACAAATACATATTTAACATAACTTTTGTATACTTGCTTCGACTTCCTAAGTCTACATGTTTTTATGTGTTATATACTCAAATATAAGACACCATGTTATATTACTTTTGTTTTTGCACATTATAGACAATATTACTAACTAAACCAAAAATTATATGCAGCTATTTATAAATATTACGCTATATATAGCAGTTCTCTGTTACTTTAAAATCTTATAATAATAAACTGTATAAAAAAGAAAAGAATTTTATAATCATATTTGTAGAAATCAAAGTATTTGAAAGAATGGAAGTTCTTAAAATGTCAAATAAATATTTAAGTGATTATTGCTAACACTTCAAGTGTTAACATGCTACTTGAATACATTATTCTATAAAAACCTATTGCAATTTACACAATTAAAATATTTATATCATAAAGATAAAGATGATAAAGATAAACATGAATGTTTTTTACCTTTGTTATATGGTAATGAAAAACTTCTAAGATTTGCATGATAAACTTTTCGACAGATACATAAATTAAAGATTTTCAAAGATACTTCACCTTAGATTCTTTACCTTGTAACGTGTACGCGGAAGTAAAAATTTTATAACAAAATTTATTGCACACGTAACCAGTTATAGAAAGTTTACTACTTGGTTGCGTAGCAAACATTATTATCACGAGTTAGGAGCAAAGAATGCAATGGTCAAACACCATTAGATGTTGCGGAACTATGAAGCGGTGGTCTCAATAGATCATGATATTGTAGTAAAGCTTCCCGCAAAGATCTTGATACTTGACCTGACGCTGTAGCTATTGTACATTCTACTAGACAAGGATATAGTCCAATCAGTTGTTCCCAAACTGATCTTTCAACTAAAAAATAAAATTTGTATTCCATTGTCTTCCTTTGCATAACGTTGTTTATAAATAAAACATAGGAAGTTACGTATGTTGTTATAAAAATTAAAATCAAATATATAAATTAATAAGGATTACCTTTGTTAGGTGGTGCTTTTTTCAGAGAAACCACAAGTGTTGCAACAGCTTTCAAAACAAAAGAAATTTCTGATAATCTGTACCTAGAAAAGGTTTATATAATAAGTACTTAAAAATTAATATATGTATATATTACATTTATCTCCAATGGAATCGTACAATGTATTTTACTAATATAATCAAATGAAATCAAATGAAAGAAGAGCTAAAAAAATTTTGTTTGAACAAAACTATTACCTAGGTAGTGGACATTTTCCACTTCGCCTCTCATTTTCAATATATCGTCGTAAAACTTCTTGAAACCTATGAAGGAGCGCAGTGACTGCTAACCGTCCAGCAACACCTCCTTCATCGTTTTCAGGACTTTTGGTTGTGTCATGATCTGATTCATTATTTAGTCCATCCAATAGAGAAAACTGAAGTAATGTTTCAAAACACGTTTTTGCGAATTCCTCTCTTAACTTAGTTTCGCCGCTATTTTCTACAATAATAAAAAGTAATTTTACAGCAATAAAAAATAATTTTATATTTAAAATTTTTCCTTCAATGAACATAAAAGAGATTTACCAATATTTGTTGTAGTCGCTGAGTGTATGGAGCCTTTATTTAATAACATAACTACTCGCAAAATAAACTGATGAGGTATGTATTGAGAATGTGGTAAAACCTCATCTCGTAAAAGTTCCATCACTTGACAATCTACAGCTTCATCCGCTTGAATTTCTTCGACACCTCGTTCTATATTTAATATACTGTAGTAGAACACCAAAATGTTAATTTTAACAATCAGCGGTTACAAAACAACAAAATACATGTTTATTGCTATGCTATATCGAACCACCTTTTCGGAAATAGAAAATCATCTAATGTATTCGCCAGTTCCGGCCACATATTTTGAAATTGTTCTGGATATTTCCTGGCTAAAGGTAAGCCAGTATGTAAAACAGCAAGCAAACTAGTAACAGCCAATTTCCAAGTTGTTGGTGACGGGCAAGCATACTTCATTGACAAAGGCACGTGCAACGCTTCTATAATATGCTTCAAAACTTGTCCATCTATAACTGCCATTTCAGGTGCTGTCTTTTGATATAATGTTACAACCATTGATAAAGCTTTCTCTCCAAAAGGAACATAATTCATAGTCACCCAATCAGCCTAAATAAATAAAAAAACTAAATAATATTTCATTAAAAATAATGTCATGATTAAATACAAAAACTAAAAAATACGCACAGATACGCCTCTAATTTGAGAGATGTGTTTCGTTGGGATTTTACCATAGGTGGGAGCTTCACAAGCCAGCTTTGAAAAACTCAAAAGCTGAAGAAATATTAAAACAATCATTGTTCGCAAATTATCCGGTCCATTTAATGCTTCCTATTAAAAGAAAAATTAAATTAACGTTGAATAGAGAAAAAATGAGTTTAATAATGAAATAAATTACATACTTTTTGTAAAAGCTCCATTGAATGAAGTACACCATCTTGTAAATGAGTGAGAACTACATCTGGCATTGTAGGCAAAATATATGGCGTTGATTCACCATGTACTGGAACTGCAACTGCATTTTTTAACACAATGCAAAGTTTTTGCAAATCTGGGCCAGTGAATCTGAGAAATAAAAAAAAAAAGATATACACTTTCTTTTTTAAAATAGAAACTTAATTACATGAAAAAATTATTAAGTATAAATATACTTGTTTCTGATGTGTTGGAAAACAGCTGGAAATATATGAACCAATGCTGTTAAAAATGCTTGTGATGGTACATAAGGTTCCGTTTCCCCTTCTTGAGGGGGTGTTGTACTTTCCATTCCAATATTCAACCACACACGCCATGCAACGATCCATAATGCTTCGGAATCGTTTGACTGAATTACTTCGTTATTGTCACTTCCTTTTTGAAGATATAAAATCTCTTGAAATGATTTTAAAGCTGCCAATGATACCTAGCAATTATAAATACATAATTTGAAAAAGTAATTTTTTATAATTACATATATTGTATACATACACACCTCGTTATTTTTACTAAGCGCAGAATTTTCTATAAATTCTAATAAAAGAGACCAAGCTCTAGGAAAATCGCCCAACATTTGTAACAACTGCCGCTTGGTATTAAATACTCTTCCAACGCCACTCAAAGTCAATACCTATAGAATAATAATTAAACAGATTGATTTTATTAATATATATATTAGTAATATATTAATGTAAGTATTAAATAAATATATATTACCTGCGTTTCCGCCCACTGCTTCTGTGCTGTATTTCTACTGTGATGAATAAGTATGTTTCCACTAGTATCTACCTTCTCACTACTGGCGGAGTTAGATAAACTTCTTACTTTATCTAGCAATGGAAAAAGAACCTGCCAAAGTACAGCTTGCCATGTCGGCTGATGTAACAAACTACCATGTGCAGATATTGTAGAAAACAGAGTTTGACTAGCTGATTTGCGCACGGCGGGCCGAGGATCCACACATAAGTCACCTTACAAATATAAATGCAATAATAATATTTCAGATATGTTCTATCTCCTATATAAAATTTCATAACAAAATATATTACCTAATCTTGCATATAAACACATCCAAAGTTTGTCAAAAGGTGGCATATTTGTTGTACCAGGAAAGTCCGGAAACACAGACGATGAATCTCCTTTCAGAGATACACAAAGCTTCTCTTGGTTTTGATAAAAATAATCGCTTATATTCCACTGGAAAGACAATATATAAGTGTAAATACATTAAACTGACTATATTTTATAAGACCTATAAAATCTACTGAATTGACCTATCAATCTATTTTTTATGTGATATGAAAAAGCATTGTAATAATACATCTAAAATAAACTTGATTTGCCTGATTGTCTTGATTTTAATTTGTTTCATTCAAGACATTTGCACTTCAATTTTAACAATTTTAAATGCTCCTAATTTCTTCTACAATTTAATGCATGTTCATCTTTTAATTATGAGTTCCTGCTCTGATGTACTTGTAAGGAATTCCATAATCTGTAATCGAAAGTTTCAACCAAAAGTTCCGAATTCGCGTAACATGTTATGTACCAGGTCCTTCTCAAATTAACACCTTGCCATACTTCTATGAGTCTGAGTCATGATGAGAATTTTGAGCCAAATCTAAATATCACGAGTCAGGCTCGTGGTCTAATTTCATGTCAAATGTGAATATCACGAGTCTCACTCGTAGCTTAATCTCGGGCCAAGTATGAATGTATCGAATGGTGTCTTTTTTCTAAACACGGGCGCGGCTATCTACGTACTCAGTCGCACGATCTCATGTTTCAAGTTCCGACACTCTGTCTCCGTCGCTTCGGCTCTTTTCCTGACCATTCGGGCGCAACATTTGGGCCCGGATTCTTCCGTGTTAAATGGTATGGCAAGGGGTTAAGAAAAGAAAAGAAAAGCATATAACAATACTAAAATTAAGAATAAAACGAACATATAAAACATTTTTGGTCGTCCATTCTTACCATTAATCCAACAGCAGTTAATGAAATATTTAATTCTTGCGTCTGAGAACCGAATTTTGCGGCTGTGTCAACACAAAGTGGAAGACATCGCCAAGGCATTACTGGTAGGAAATCAGTTACTACCAATTGTAAACATTGAAATGCTATACGAACTAAAGCTTCTCTGTAAAATACATTAATATACAATTAAAATAAATGATACTTTTATTAGATCAGGCTTTTATTACTATATAAGGATATTTACCCATGATGATCAGATACTGCTCCAATAATACCAAGTACCAAAGGCCAGCCATGATATAGTGTTTCTCCTGCTCCATGTAACACTTGTAAAACGCACTCTAGCTGTCGTTGTCTTACATCTCCATGGCGAACTGATGATAATTCTGATAATGGTCCTAAAAGTAAAGTCTGCAATTTCTGTAATGAAAAAGAAATAAATTACATTTTCAATATTCAATTTATTTTCTTTTAATTAAAAAGTTTAACATACTTGATTATCGCGCAAAGGTTGTGGATATTTATGCTGAAGTGCCATTTTTACAAGATATGTAATAGCTTCGACTCCCCATTCTCTCATACGAATATGCGGATGTTGACAAACTTCCAGCAAGTGATTTGTTAATGGTCTCCATAAAACTTCTACCCGTGGTAAGTTTACCAAACCAGTTTCTAAAAGTTTAGCCACAGCAAACAGGGAGGGTTCCTAACAGAGACGTTGCAATGTGACTGCATTTTATATTTAAGACTTAAATGTTAAAGCTCTGATGCTTTCAATTGAAAATCAAATTCACACTCACTCTATTAGAGTAAGCTAATTCCATAGCTTCGTGGCTTAACTTGCAAAGTGCGTCTATCAAGTGATGTAAAGCTACATCATCAAGATGTTGACTACTTTCAAATAGCCTGCTAAGCATGGCGCTAAGTACAGGCAAATCTGCCATAACTGCATTTGTAAGTACTGCATTTGGATCGGCAGCGGTTCTTCCCGCTTTTAAGGATCCTCCGGTAGAAGGCTTCAAACCAAGTATCCAAACAAGATGTTGTAGTGTTGTAAGTACCAAATGCCATGCACCACCAAGTATGCTTCCATGGCAATGTGCAAGTGATAATAATGCACGCATACATTGTAAATTTTTTGCCGTTAACATAACTGGACCTTGATGTGCACCTACATTGGCGCAAATAGTTTTTCATTTTATTCAGCTATAAGCAGTTTCATTCAGCAATTTCAAATCATTATTACACACCAACTGGTAGAGATGCAGTGGGTAGAGGAGTACCAACAGCTACAACCTGTTGTCTATAATCTGGTTCACCAATAGTCACATTGTACTGAGTGGATTCTTGTTGCCTTGCACTCGGTATACCTTGAGGAGCATTGTATAACACAGTCAATGCGTAATGAGGAGGCAATGATGCTTTACATATTGCAGTAATGAAAGCGTCACGCGGAGTCTGCAACTCTAATTGTCCACACAGCGATGCAAAAGTTTGAATCGCTTTTAACACATTTTCTGTTGCAGATTCATCGGTGCTAGGAATTCCAGAGAAAAAAAGAGATTTTTATACACAAAAAATAAATTTTAATACTATATGGGTAAAATAATCAATAGCTTAATCTTTCTTACCTTGCATCTATAAGAGGACTTAATGCTGCTAGCAAGCCACACCAACTAGAATTAATGAGCTGAGTATGAAGTTTTCGTTCAAATTCATTAGGTTTGTACAATTGATTTCCAATTACAACTTCATTAGTACCATTGATTGCGAGAGCTATGGATCGTATAATGTCTAATAAGCATGCATACGCTACACTTATTCCATAGCCGATAGGAATCTGTGGCGGTTCGACTTTATCAAGCATGTCCAGACTAAAAGTTAATTAAATCACTTGTATTAATTTTTTAAAAAAGAATTATGCTGTAAACAACAAAAAAGGTTCTAGTATTTACTAGGTTGATTTAGCTTGACCACTTGTAAATGTCGCAACTACCGGCAACCAAATGCCGCGTGAATAAAAACCAGGTTGAGGTGAAACACCAGGACCTATAGGCATTCCCGTAAATAACGGAGAAGCCGTACTTTGTGGAATCGTTGTACTTGTCGCTAACATTAAAAAGATATTAACATTATTAATATTTTATTGCTATTATAGTAAATTTTTTAAAACTTACTTATATTGGTTTGGTTCATCATTTGGGGATTAACAAAAAGACTATGTACATAGGCACCTAAACTATTGACAATATCTTGAAAAATGTTGGTTGCATGAGGTTTTAAGTCATAACATTCACAGAAATTTGTAAGAAGATCAGATTGTACTGTCATTTTATGTAAAACTTCTAAAGCTAAGGCTCTTTGCCATGTTGGTTTATCAGGATCCAAAAATTTAACAATTAGGGATAAAAATATCTCACATTCTGTCACCTGAAAAATTCAAGGCTGTATTAAAATATTTTTATTAAGTTTAAAAGTTTTTAAAGTTTATAGAATATATACCAAAAGAGAATGATATTTTTGTATCAAAATAGAAACAACTCGGAGAAGCCGCATGCTAATAGGAAAATAAGGTTTATCTAAAGGTGTAGCTTGTTGTAGTGATGCTGGTACCGAATTGCGATATTTGATATTAGGGGAAAATAATTTAATTACAAGGGCACACACTCTTTCCTTTAGTAGAAAGCTAAATTCTGGATGCTGAAAAAAACGAAAAATTAAACAATTATAATTTATATGTGAACTCATCACTTATGATTAAATACCTTAAAAAATACTGATGAAAAATTTGTTAGAACAGATTCTAGCAATTCTAGTCCAAAGGTACGTGTCATTTCCGTAATCCCAATTAACCAGTAAGGTTGATCTGCATTTACTAATTGTACTAAGTCCTAAAAAAATTTTATTCAGTAATTAAATTTTATTAAACAATGTAATAACTAATATAAATAAACTTACTTGAAACATTAAATATGCATCAGCAGCACATGGTCCTAAACTTTTAGGTGCCTGATTAGTAGGAATTTTTAATTCCTCCAAATTTATTTCATCTGAATCTTCTTGATCAGGACTTTGTTCATCTTCTGCAACTACACGCTCAAATACTAATGACACTAACTGTCTTACTGTGGCTCCTGCTGTGTTAATTGTTGTAGAATCTTTTGTAAAATGTAAGCGAAAACACAGAACTAAGTTCTAAAAATGACATATTATTTTTTTTAAATTACTCAAGATGTTAATGACATAAATTTTTTATTCTATAAGTAATATAAATTATTACTCTTGCAAGTGTTTCTCCATGAACCACAGTGTTGCTAGTTAGTAAAAGAGTTACAGTTTGTAAAACTTTAACTTCTTCTGTTCCAGATTCCATTAACATCCATAACGTATCTGTGATATAACGGGCACCTTTTTGATCAATAGCTTGTTGTGTAATTAATTTTTGCATCATAGTTAAACAAAACTAAAATAAGTAATATGACAGAAAATTATTATATTGTTTAAATATAAAATATTATATATTTAAAAAATAAAATACAAAAGAATATATCTGGTTTTTACATACCTTTATAATTTTTACATCTTTACTCTCACAACCTTGAACCAAAGGATATAAGATTTGATTAACGATATAATAAATTGGAGCACCCGAAGTATTCGAAGCTGTCCTTATTTTTGCAATTCCTTCTTCGCATGACTGTAATAAAATGCAATATTCAAACATTGTTTCCAATAATTTTGTACTAATCTTCATGGGAAAAAATAGAACACTTCAAATTAAAAAACTAACCTAACTCTTTATTTAATATTACATAATAACGTGTAATATATTACTAAATATTAAAGTCAATAATAATAACATACTTCCTTGATTTGTGGATATTTCTTCTTCGTCTCAGAGGCGAGAACTTTCAAGTCAGTTTGTAACGATTCCAAAAATTTTGAAGTATTTTCCGAATTAGTTCCGATAGCTGAACTCGCCATCGCGTATCAAATTCTCTTTTTTACAACGTTATCATAAAAATCTATATCATCGTAAGTTATAAACAGTTTCTCGAGGCATGCATATTGCCATATGAATATTCGTATCTATCTAACAGCAGGTGAGTTGGCACATCCCATACCGATTATCAGAAATGACAACGGGCAGGTGACAATTTAGTGGGTTTGTCTTTACGCATTTTTAACCTTACGTCATTTCAACGACACTATCAATCACTTAGAGCTTTTAGCAGAGTTTCGGTTAAACTTCCTTAAAAACCATGTATTTTTACGATTATTAACTATTTGCATCTTAATCGTAACACGTTCATGTAAATAATAAACTGTAGCTTGCAATGGCGACAATAATTCGTATGTATATGTATTGTAATTTACCATCAACCTCGAATCAATTTATAAACTAGGGTGGAAGCTCGTACCATAATCAAACGATATGGCATTTGGGATTGCGCTTATACATTTTTATAAATTTTAGGTTATGTTATATACTTTAATTAGCCATATATCGTTATAACTTAAATTAAAATAAAATGACTTTATCTATATCAGTTTGTAGAATATTGTATAAGATCTTAAAATATGAACTTGTAAAAGTTTCTTAGATGAACCACTACGTGGTGCTGAACAACGTTTTTGACATGTCTTTGCCATTGTAAATCTATGGTCCTTGTTACCGATGAATAGTGCTACCCGGCACCCATTCTTACGAATTTATAATCTAAGGTTTCCAGTCGTTTCTTGAGCGTAGCGTATTTTAATTCATTGAGAGAATTAACTATTTCCTATAAGAGTTTAAAATATTGTAAAGAAAAGTGTCGCGAGAAATCATCTCCAATATTCAGAGGAACGAAGTTCCTTACAAACTCGCGTACAAACTTCGTAATCAACCCGACCTAAAAAACGTGACCAATTTGTCGAGAATGACGGCAATAACGGCAAGCGGCGATGGACGAAGCGCCCATGGACAGGCCTATAAAGATAAAAGTAAACCAACAGATATTCGTAGCAGCAATATCAATGCTGCGAAAGGTGAATAAATAATGCTACTGATATATTCCTGAAGTATTTCAATTCTTATTAATTATTTCTTAGGCCAACAAAAATATTACCTTTTATAGTCATGTTCAATACACCGTAACCGAATTATTTTGTCATCGTTAATTTGAAGAAAAAGTTAAGATTTATCACTATATAGTCTTACAGAATGTAGTTTTAATTATTTAAAAACACTTTAAATATACCTAAGTAAAATTGTAGGCTATGGATGTAGGTGCAATTTTACATTTTATTAACATAAAATGTCCTTTGTTTCGCCCATTTTTGTGAATGAGAGTTTTATATTAATATCAATATTTCAGCTGTCAGTGATGCAATTCGTACCAGTCTTGGTCCTAGAGGAATGGATAAAATGGTAAAACTCATACATTAGAATTAGGTTTATTGACTTAATTTGTTTATACATAGTTGAAATATTTCATTTTGTATGTTAAGATTCAAGCTGGGAACGGAGAAGTTACAATTACAAATGATGGTGCAACAATCTTAAAAGAAATGAATGTTGTACATCCTGCAGCAAAAATGGTAATTCTTTTATTAATATTGGAAGCATTAAGAATTTTTTAAATAATTTTTATGCGTTTTTCATTTGTTCTGATGCTTTCAGTTAGTTGAATTATCAAAGGCACAAGATATTGAAGCTGGAGATGGTACTACAAGTGTTGTTGTTATGGCTGGTTCTCTTCTAGAAGCTGCAGAGCGTTTGTTGCAAAAGGGAATACATCCTACTTTAATCAGCGATGCTTTCCAAAAAGCTGCAGTTAAAGCTGTAGAAATATTGACAAATATGTCTATTCCTGTTGATTTAAAAGACAAACAATCACTGATTAGAGCTGCAGCAACCTCCTTAAACTCAAAGGTATATTTTAAGATGTATATATTAATTATAAACTGTAATTCAAATACTATTATGAAATTGAAATTATGCAATTCTTTTCTTTTAAGGTTGTCTTTCAACAATCAAGCCTTTTAGCACCACTTGCTGTAGATGCAGTATTAAAAGTTACCGAAGAAGGGAAAGAAATTGCTGTAGATCTTAATGTAAGAAAATCAATATACAAGTTAAATTACTACAGTAAATGTATTAAGTTTATATCTTAATAACACTATTGCATTTATAGAACATAAAAGTAATCAAGAAGTTAGGAGGTACAGTTGAAGACACCGAACTTGTAGAAGGATTAATATTTACACAAAAATCTTGTAATGTTAATGGACCGAAACGTATTGAAAAAGCAAAAATAGGTTTAATTCAATTCTGCATTTCTCCACCTAAAACGGACGTAAGTAATTTGAAATAAAGAAATATGCACATGAATTTAAGAAGCTTTATACATAAGTATAAGTAAAATTCTTTTATTGCTTCAGATGGATCATAATGTAATCGTATCCGATTACGCTGCAATGGATCGTGTTTTGAAGGAGGAAAGAACTTACATATTAAATATCGTGAAGCAAATTAAAAAAGCTGGTTGCAATGTGCTCTTAGTACAGAAATCCATTCTTCGCGACGCTGTCAGTGATTTAGCTATACACTTTTTAGATAAAATCAAAGTTATGGTGATTAAAGACATTGAACGTGAGGATATTTCATTCGTATGTAAAACGTTAGGTTGTAGACCAATTGCGTCATTAGATCACTTTGTCGCTGATAATCTTGTTAACGCAGAATTATGTGAAGAAGTACAGACTGGAAGCTCTAAGTTTGTTAAGGTTAATGGATTAAAACATGACTATTTTTAAAAATACTAATGTCTTTTTTTGTAAATATTTATTTATTTCTTCTTGTTACAGATCACTAAAATACAAAATCCTGGACCAACAGTGACAGTTCTTGTACGAGGTAGTAATAAACTGGTCTTAGAAGAAGCGGAACGTTCATTGCACGATGCATTATGTGTAGTACGCTGTTTAGTGAAACAAAAAGCTCTAATTGCTGGAGGAGGAGCACCTGAGATAGAGCTTGCATTAAAATTAGGAGCATATGCTCAAACTTTATCGGGCGTTGATGCTTATTGTATTAAAGCTTTTGCAAATGCATTCGAGGTGAGTTATATCATTTTTATAATTTGTATTTGCTACTAAATATACGTGCAAATTTTTAACATATTTTCCAAATATATGTTTGTGAATATTATAGACAATTCCATCGACCCTAGCGGAAAATGCCGGATTGAATCCTATTGCAACTGTAACGGAGCTTCGAAACCGACACGCTAAGGGTGAACATACTACTGGTATTAATGTGCGAAAAGGTTCAATTACTAATATCTTGGAAGAAAATGTGATTCAACCACTTTTAGTTTCTATAAGCGCCATTACACTAGCTTCGGAAACTGTCCGCAGCATATTAAAGATTGATGATATCGTGAATACAAACCAGTAATTTATAGAGAATATGAACTTTACATTTAAATTGCACTGCAAATATTTTCTCCATTAAGAAATGCTACTGAAACTATGTTGACTTTATAATCTACAATTTGTTAAATTAATGAAATCAAATTTGCTTATTAACGTTCTCAATTTCTTTTATTTCTTTCAAAATAAATTCGATCTGCTTCTAAAAAAAAACTGTCCTATATTGCTCTCCTTAATATAGTGCTTACTAGAAAATATATGAAATTATGACGACTAGAAATAATTTCCTTGAAGATCTGAAAATCAATGATGAAAAAAAGATTACAATGTTTTGAACAGGACATATGGAAGTATAAAAATTAAGTTTTATTATCCATTCTTACAGGGTGTATAAATCTAAATTCTTTTATATGGTGTAAAAAAACAAGTATAGTTCCCATATATATATAGCTATTTTACAATAATATTAAACATATAATTCCGCAATTATTCTAAAAAAAGACTATATTTTGCTTTTTTTGTACATTAAATATCATGTTATTTCTTTATTAATGAACCGTGTGTCATCCGTCCTTCGAAAATTAATATATTGATAATTTAAATAATTTTTAAACATTCTCTAAAATCTTTTTATTATAAAATATATATTGAAATATTAACATTTAAATGCAAAAATTAGATGATTTTACATATTGCACAATAAATTAAAACATTTTAAAACATATACAAACATTTGATCTTAATGTAATTAAAAAAGTTGCTTGAACATTCATATATCTTTTTCACTTAGAGAACGGACGATGGTTTATTGGGACATATTACCCAATACAACAATAACAATCTACAACCATATCTTGTAAAGAAATAGTGAAATACTTTACAGCTTTTGCTATATCGGACAGAAAAGGATTTTATATCCTAAAGTAAAAATCATGATAAAAATAAGATACAGTCAAGTAAGTGTAAGACCAAACCTCTGGCCTATCTCAGGAGAGTGGGAAGTTGCAACTGCAAGCAAAAGTGGTATATCTGCTGCATCGAGATCGAGAGCGTGTGTCAAACTTGCAACATTGGCATCGCATACTTCTGTTGCTAATAACATCTCAGCCAATGTTTCACTTTTTAGCCACATTTCTCTTAGTTTTGCTTCCAATATGCCTATACACTATAATTTAAGAAAAAATAGTAAAAGACGAATAGAGTACACATTGTGTTACAGCATCATCTTTACGAGTAATGTATTTTTTATATAAACTAATAATCGAAGTCAAACAATTTCTTACTTGTGAAGCTGAATGATATTTCCGCCATAAATAAGCAAAGCCTTCCAGCATATTGGCAACGAGCCTTGACATCCCAACCGGTAATGGTGCAGTATGTGAAGGCATATTATTGGATATGATTCCAACATGCCAAGTATCTAAATCCGCTAAAATACAAAGTGATTCGGCAATTGGTTGATCAATAGTCGGAAAACGTACACTGGCAAGACATTCTTCACGTATGCAGTACCACAATTCTTTATCTATTTCATAGTCATTCCTATTTGCTTCTTGCTGGACAACTTTCTTTCTTCTCCTCTTTTTCTTCTTTGGCAAACCTTGTAGAACTAAACCCCATGTATAGGATGGTTCAGAATTATTTAATCCCTGTGACTCTGTGGGTTTTATTCTGTTTTGTAAGAGTGTCTTTGTAAAGCCTGTGTCCTGGTGTGAATCAGTCTTCATTTTTTTTGTCCTGTAATTACAAATTTTTGATCTTCAGTTAATCTCATTTACTGCTATGTAAATGCTTATTGTAGTCTATGACACAAACCGTGGCATTGGCAATTCGACGACACTGTTAGCTTCCATCAAAGCTTCTAGACTGTTTGATCTAGATAATCCAACACTTCCATCACCCACGGTATTACCGCAAGTACGTAACACTTCTGTTGCGTTAGTAGGGGTTTCTAGAACTTGTTTGCAATTATCATAATTTTGTGGAGGTACGTAACCTTGCCCATTACACCTCTGACAAAATCCCAGAGATCTTGATACTGCTCCTGGTGGATGAATACTCTTGGATGATTCAGGGAAGTTCCTTTGAATAATTTTTCTCAATACATCTTCGGGTAATTGTGCAGACGTGCTCGGTACTCGTGTGAACATATATGAACACTGACAATTGTATCCAAGTCGCGGTCGTGATAATGCTTTCACAGATTTTTCTTCATCACCTAGAGTGAAGAAAACATGGGAATTTTTCATCTCGTTATCTGTACTTTGACCAGTTTCAAATTCTGGTCTGCTAGAATATAATTTCAATGTATCAACACATGTATCGTCAAAATCTTGAAAAGCATCTATCTTAGAATTCGTATATGCTTCATCCAAGTCGTTATCTTCCACCTTCTTTTCAAAATTACGTAGCGAAAATTCAGGACACTGTTGCATACCAGTCTTGCTCAAGTCGACATCTTGTGGTGCAATTTCGCTCACTACTATTTTAACTTTGCTTGATGTACAAGTTCTTTCGTTGACGGTGCTCTTTTCATTGCCGTCATCATCGCGAGGAAGTTTCTTCGAAATGAATTTCGTGTCTGTTTCAGGTTCAAACGTTTTTAGCATAAATGAATCAAGATTTGATTCCATCGTGATGCTACGTTTAAGAGAGCTAATAGATCCTTCTACTCTTAATCTTCCCTCATTGTATTCAGGATATGAGCTTTGCATAATAGCGTTATCATCTTCTGCATCGTACGAAAGCTCTTGTACGGCAATTTTTTTTCGAACAGATGTGCATAACACACGTCGGGAAATCATAGACTCTCGATCATTAGTTGTTGCTTTCGTAGTGAATAAATGTGGGCGTTTTATTCTCGCTTGTTCTAAAAGACTTGCAGCTTCTTGAATGTCTTCTTCAGTAACGTTACAATATTCTTGTTGTTTCTGTACTACTCCACTACGGATGAAGTACGACAAGAAGGATAAAACAGAATTAATCAAATCGACCTTCTGAGGATCGCCTGCAACGACTGTATGCGCTACCCTGATGGGATTACTTAATGCACCATATAAATCACCTAATTGAACCCATAGTGGATTACAAGGATACCAGGTGCCTAATTTTTCCATCTAAAAATAAATATGTAATTGATGTATTTTATATAATTCAATTTAAAAAAAAAGGCCCAAATTGCTTACCAATTGTCGATCATGAATTGGCAGTGTAGTATATATCCAACCAAGATGATATGTTAGAACAGCAGTGACGACAGTACTTAAAAAACTAAAATATATAAATGTTAATTTAGATTCGAAAGCGTGATATCTTTCATTGAAATACTTACAAGTTGCTCGACTTTGTATCGATATTATCCAACAATTGACACATTTGTTCTAAACTACGATGCAGCACACTTATCTTATGCTCTACTTTCACTGAATTAAGTAGCACATCATGCCATAGCAAGGGTGTGCGCGAGTTCAAATCCGCATCAATATTTGTAAGTAAACGCAATAACGAAACAATGAATTGCGAAGATCTATAAAGCCGTTCAGGAAGCTGCATTCCTTTATTTTGAGCACTGATACTACCCGATTCAATACAGAAATATCGTAAACGATCCAGCATTCCTTCCAATAGAGCCATGTGCTCTAACAGACAGGTCTCTATTCTTCTGTAATGCAAATCAGAGAAATCCAAAATGAATGAAATTAATAATTAAAACATTCATTATAATAATTTCTAATTAAATTTCAACCTCTCATGGCCTTCGGCTAGTTGGACCAACATCGTTAATCCGAGCCTTGTTTTATGACGTTTAGTATGAATCTCTTTATTATCATTTCCATTCTCGGTCCAGTACTGCATTCCAAACGTATCATCAGAATCTAATCGCGCTAAAGAAGTGGAAGCAGCTCTTAACCACCTTCGACGTAAACTCGAAAGGCTACCAATACCAGAGGATCCATTGCTCTCCAACGATTGTGAACCTGAATTAATATCGTATTACATTCCGAACAATAAACACCTTTCGTCGATGGATCGTTTCTAATTCGGCTTAAATCGATATATTTGGCTTGAATTGAACTTACTCCCTGTCGGTGGTGGTATGTCTATATTCCATCCACTACCGGTGCTAGAGCAAGTAGAATTTTTTCTGACACCGGTGTTTAATTCGGATCCTGATAGGTTTCCAGAACTTGGTCGGGATACTGGAAAATGAAGTTTTTACATATGTATATCAAATCCTAGTTACAATTGGATCAAACTTAATCCACAATAATATTAGTTCTCAGTAATATTAGCTTGCTACCTACAAAGTGTTCGCATACTGGGATTAGAATCCAAGTTCACGGAACGACCCAATCCTTCGTCCGAGACTTTCTCGCTGAAACACGATTGAGTAATAAATCAGATATTCGTATCAATATATCAATCGTAACGTGAAATCGATAACTGTCTTATTACGAACGCATATGCTTACGTCTGCTGTTTGCATATGTTGTGTTCTGTGGCAGGAAAGACTTTTGTGCACATGATGCAAGATGGTGAATTCATTGAATGGATCTTAAAGATAAACACAAAAACTAAAGTATTTAAAATGTTGATGGCACACATTTTATATTTTTAATATTAATATATTATTTTACCTTAAATGATGACCCTCTGTACGTCATCGCCACAGTACCGAATACCATTTCGCTCAATAAGCTTACGTCGTCTTCGGCCATTCTTTCTTGCTGGAAATTTACAACTATGCATATTAAGCGCATTTTAAAGTAATTATAAAGTATTTAAAACTTGACTAAAAATTGTGCTTCTCTTTCTTAATTATTATTTGTTACCTCGAACATCGAATTGCCGGTATTCTTTTTAAGATTAATCGTGGCTGTTTTATTTTTGCACCATCTTTTCTCCAAGGAAAGAGAATCAAAAAGGAGTTTTCTCCCGCGCCATTCACACTCTCGGAACAGTAAAATCCGAACTTGACCTGCCCCAATGTATAATGCGGAGTTTCTGCAAATATTCAAAATCACACGATAATGTGTATTTGACACAATAATGTAAATAAGTAAAGAATTAGTTTATAATTCATAAAAGAGATATGGTAACAAACAGTACAAAAATAATATATTTTTATATCGAATTATAAGTATAGTTAAACAATATTATTGCTTCATATATGACTATACATTTGAGAAATTGGAGAATGACTTAACAAACAATATCTTGATCTTAACTTGTGATCTTCTAATATTATACTGAAATAATATAGTTAGTTTTTCTTACATAACTTTTTAATCTATAGCAGGTGTTAATTTTAAATGTTATAACAATCTCATGATTGTTTGCCAAAAACAATTTTCTTATTGTACATACAAGATCCAAATAATATTTAATACATAATCTATTTTTTTTGTATTTTTGTTTAATATTCATCATAAACCATACATATACATATGTAGTAGGATACATCTCAATAAAGATATAATTTTTGTTTTATTACATATATTATAATATAAAAAAAATAATTTAAATGCGTGTGTAAATGTTTAAATAAACGAAGGATATTCACAAGAAATATTCGTAAAGATATATATAATACAGAAGTCAATTTCATGGTTCGATATATAAGCCAAGTCACGAGTATGTTAGCGACAAGATTATGTCTCCCGCCAACGGGCAAATAGAAACGGACCTAACGGAAAATAGGTTAAGTTAGATTAAAAATATAATCCTTACAAAATTTTGTGATCAAAATATTTCTTGTTTCTCTTTCCAATAAAAATCAATCATCTCGTGATAAAAGTCGCACGAAATAACTGTAAAGACAATACAGAAGGCAACCAAGAGATAGATGATCGATATACGTTATGTCACTAATAGATATCGATGCAGTGAATAAGATCGATAAATATAGAGAAATGACGATGTACAGAGGCTCAAACGAGCAAAATGAATGAAGACAAATAACGACGTATACCTGTAAATGAAAAAGAAAGAAAATGGGCTGTTCTTACCTATCATCTTCTTCTGTTTCGACGTTCGATGCTACGATGGTTTGTACTTTATTCCTGAAATTCTTCCTCGAAGGGAACAGCTTATCAAGCAAAGGCATCATAAACCAACGATCGTTTATAGCTACCGCATTGCTCGTTAACTTTGTTTCGTTTTTGGTCTATCATGTCACAGGGAACTGCACCATACATGTTCGCGAGTATCAGTCAACTGTAAATAAAGTCACGTGCGGAGGAGTCATATGATTGCTCGAGATTATCGTGTATCGTTTGGTCGACATCCGAATGGAATGTTTTCCCGGGTGTTCCCGTCCTCCGCTAACACAATTCATTGGACGAATTGCGGCTCATGAAACCGGTTTGTTGGAATGTCGACAAAAATACCGATAAAGTGATAAGCATGGGAGAAAAAGCGAATTTGTGAAATAGGGACCCAATTACTGACTGCGCACGATATACTTTACTATGATAGAAGTTATATATTGCACCGCGAGAGCGCAGTACTAAGGCAATTAACAAAGTTCTGTTGCGGCTACGTTTGAGGATAAGGATTGCAATGATACGTAATTTTTTTCTTTTTGGGCTATCAAATGATATTTTTAGGTCCTTTAAGTACAGCGTGAATATCGCGAAGTTAAACCATGTAAAAGATTTGGGAAAAGTTTATTGAAAAGTTCCAGATAGCTGATTTAAAATTATAAAATTAGGTATTCAAAAAAGGAGTTAAAGATGCTTAATATTAATTACTATTGCGAGATATAGTAACAAAAGTTGGTATTTTGTACCAACGTAAGTACCAATGTAAAAGTATTTTACGTAACTTCGACGAGTTTCATAAATTAGTTTGTTACAATCTATATAACACTATAACGGCTTTTTATTTTCTTTATGTGAACCAAATTCGCATGTTTTTTTTAAATCCAATTATATGTTACTTTTCAGATTCTAAGACTCTTTAATTGATGTTTGAAGAGATGTGAAAGGTAATCAATAATTCATTTCCAGAATTGAAATTTAAAATAAAATTATTAAGCTTATACGTATATTTTTTAAGTCAAAATTTATTTATTTATTTATATATATAGAAAATTTTATTGAAATCAAAAAACCCTGATATGCCATTGTATAATGGATTAAATATTTAAAGCAAGTTTACAAGAAAAATTATATAAAGAAATTTTGATAAAAGAGTAAAAAGATGTTGGAAAACTTATTTTGTAAACAAAATCAAAGACTTTAAAGACTTTAAAGTTACACAAAGTTTTGCATAATTATTGCGTAGATATCTATATATAATAGCAAACGCATTCAAATGATATAGTAAATTTATTTCTAATAATGTAAATCGTATATACATCCAAAATCAAATTTCATTTGAGATTTCAGTATTCTTAAAAAAATTAATACTTCAAATCGATGAGTTAAATTATTTGAATGAAAAGAATAGAGAAATTAAGTATTGCATATAAAGTCTAATTATTTTGCTTCATAATCGTCGGTATTTCGACGTATAGGAACATCAAAATCCACGTTTCTACGCATTTTATTGGCCAATATAAGACGATGAACGTATTCCGTATCTTTGATATCTGCGGACGCATCAAACGCTCGTTTAATGTAATTTTTATTTGATACCGGCAAATATACCGGATATTCAATATTAAACGATATGACTAGACTTCCTCTTTTCTTCGGACTTTCCGGCAGCGGCAATCCTTGGCCAGGTACGTATTTCTTGTAATCTGGTCTAATAAGAAAAAAAAAATGTTATGTATTATTTTTATAACCCGCAATAAAATATTTATAAAACATGAAGCAATTAAAAAATAAAAAATGTGGAATAACGAATGATTAATCCTTGAATTTTAATTGTTTTCTAATTTCTATACAGTAATTGACAAATATTACTTGCAATTATTTTCATGATTTTTCTTTTCATAATGAGTTTTAACAATTACATTTATTTGTAGGATAGATTCTGTGAAACGTAAAATAATTATTCACTGAATGAAACAAAGGGGAGAAGTAGAGAAAGACTGGATCAGGGATAGAGACGGTAGACACGTACGTGATGACAGACGTTAGTGGTATTCGAAGGGTTCTGTCGTCGAGCGTGTTGACGGTGACCACTGTTCCGGTCAGTGCCTCTCGCAGAAAGATATCGACCGTCATGTGCAAGTCAGAGCCCTCTCTTCGGAAGGTCTCGTGAGGCCGGTCCTCCGTGATGAAGATTACATCCGCTACGCTGACGTGCTTTGGACTGAGTAAAGATATTATGCGAGCTACTACGATTAACCCATTTCTGTCCGCTATGAAATGTACGATGCATTTTAAATGTATCCTTCGCGATATCCGAATCGACATAAGCTAAAAGGTTATAACGAACTTTCGCGAAGAAAGAAGAAATTAGCGATAATTCCATACAATTCGATTCTATCTCTGAGTATATTTCGAAAGTAAATGAAAATCTTCATTTAACCGGACAGAAATGTTCGAATTATATCTTGTTTATAAAATAAAAACAAAGTTACTCTTTGTTTTAATTATTATAAATTTACCAGGAATTTTTGTGGGTCCTTGGTCACCTTCCTCTGGGAACACTATCCTCGTTCCCGTCGGAATGCCTGGTTTAATGGGTATCGTTAAAATTTTTTCCTTCGTCACTGTCTTAGTCTTATCATCCCCTACCAATACTAATCTTTGTATCTTCATTTTCTTTATCCCTCCAAGAAAGACCTATTTATATCAATGAATTTATAGATCTTTTAGAACTAAAGTGGCGGATCATTTAGTTTAATGAGTGTATTTGGCCAAATATATGTGTAAGAAAATTAATAAGGAAAGTGTTTAGCATAACAATGAATAGTAAACTGTTAATGATGGATACAATGGATTTATAAAAATATATAAGTAAAATAGAATATTGCGACGAGTCGCACGTTGTCTACTCGGCGATTAAGACTGAGAGAAGAAAATTATAAATAAATAGAACGTCGATATGATACCTCCAGTAGGGTTAGGTACAAGGTTTTTATCAGAGGTTCTTCCTTGCGCTTTATACCCCGCCCCTCGGGAAATTCGAGCAGAGACGAAGACTGCGCTAGTACGTAGAGTAGATCAGCATAAGGACTTTCGGTACCGAAGAACTCCCTGCAGAGATACTCATGATGAGAAAGATGTAGATAGATCGGATCGTAAATATTCAAAGTTTTCAAGTGTCTGTTAAGTTTAACTGTACACAATTTTAAGTCGTTGGATAAAGCAAAGGATTATCATAATTGATAGCAACATTAAAGTATAAGAAAATAGGGGAAAAGTAGAGTACATGCAAGCAATATACAAAAAAAGCATATGCCTTTGTTGTAATACTTACATTAATTCAATATAATATTTATGTAATGCAATTTTGATGTGTTATCACTAGAAATACCAACAGTTAAGACGAAGCTATTTCTTAGGTATTAAAAAAATACCTAATAATAGAATATTTTTATATTTATTCATTTATTACTTTATTACAAAAGGAATTTCATGTTATGTAGTACATTTTTGGTATTATTAATCCATCTGGGACCATGATCCCTAAATGAGGATTGGCACATTTATAAAATCGTAGAAACAATCATTTTGACTGTTATGGTAGTTCTAGTGTTATTTATTATATATAGTGTATATAGTGTTATAATAAAGTAATTATTTGATTAAAGTACCTATACGTTCTCATCGGTTCTCCGTGATAAGTATACGGTTGAATAAATCCTTCGGCTCCAGGCACACCATTTTTAAGGCCTTCCTCGCCGAATTGATCGTATATGGTTCTTTTAAGGGGATCTGAAAGCACATCGTATGCTTCGGCTACTAAGGCGAAAATAGTACATAAACATTCATCTTTCGCTCTTTTAGGGTTATATCGTATCGCTAAGCGTCGAAATCTGAAAATAATAGTAAGATATTTACATTAGTCAATTACAAAATTAATTATGCATATATTGAAATATAATTTTTACTTTCATACTAAAAAAATAATTACGGAATAATTTAATTGATTAATATTTTTCAGTCAAAAGTCTGTTAATATGTTACAACAAGGAAATATCAATGGATTAATTGATGAAGAAGACGGGGAAAAAATATACATCATAAAGTAATAAGCTCTTACTCACGCAGCTTTGATCTCCAAATCGTCGCAGTCTTTTTTCAACGATAGTACGCCATAGTAATCTATACCACGTTTATTACACGAACAAGCTTCATCGCATGACATGATATTCCTTATTTTTTATTTCTACCAATACTTTCAAAATTATCCCATTTAAAATTAAAACAAACACACGACTATCTTCTGTTATGAATTCATGGCTGATGTCATTTAAGAAGGCCGAAAAAATAGAAGGGAGAAAAATGTATCGTTTCGCAACGATTTTTCAAGTGTTTTCAACAACCAACGCGCCCCTCTCGACAACGGAGTACAATCTGCACTCGTGTGTTAGCTTTTGTAATTATTAAACGTCTCATGACCGACATTTATTGTTGAACACAGAACCATTATTTAATAGCTATTCATTGGTACTCCATATGAAAGGGAAGGCACCATGGATGCTTCTGAATTGATTTTGAACCTCGTGCAGAAAGGTGAGATTCAAAATAAGAATTTCTTTTACGAATTTGATTCCCGTCATTGTTGCCACAATTTTTATTAACGTATAAAAATACAATTAGACATAATACTTATATAATTTACTTTCAAATAACCGCCATTACAACTTTTCACAATTCCTTTTTTTACTTAATTCAACTTGATAAATGATTTCTAATTTTATAAGTAAAAATTGTGCGAAAAATATCGCACCAAAATATCGATTTTATTAACAAATATCGAAATATTAACAAAACGAAATATTTCTAGCTGCAATTAAAACGGCAGTTAAGGAAAAGAATTTAAGCGACTGCGAACTTTTTTCCAATCGTGAGGATAGTTCATCCTCTGGTCAACATGTAATGAAGAAAAATTCCTTTTCCTGTGGTGTATCTGAAAAATCGTGCGGGGATTGTAAAAAGAAAAAACCTGACGAAGGGATGTTCAAGGTTTCCTTGACGACGAACGATGAAGATTTGGAGAACGATAAGGAGAACGTGTCAAGGAAAAAGATACGCGTGGAGGCGAGGCAGATTTGCAGCAATCGCGAAAAAAGCGACGAGGAGAAAATCTTCGTGCTGCAGCAACTCGGTCGATCGCAGATACGTCCAGAAGGATTCCCGGCATTTCTATGCATCGACGGGAGGATTGCCGGTTCAAATGGAGTTAAACGAAAAATCCCACGACCAGCTAACGCTTTTATGCTGTTCGCCAACGAATGGCGTAAAAAACTCGCTGCAGAGAATCCTCGGGAGTCTAATAAGGACATTAGCGTTAGGCTAGTTTCCCTACATCCATTTTTACATTTGCATCTAGTAATTCTATTTAATGGAACATGTTCTTTTGTATGAAATATTTTTTCTTCTTAATTAATGTACTTCCTTATTTAAACATTTTAACATTTTTAATAATTTAAAAGCACAAAGTATACTGTAAATTAGAACATTTTATATCGTGCAGATTAGGCATCCTTTGGAAGAACATGGCGAAAGACGTGAAGGAAAAATACTTTGCCCTGGCCCGGGAAGTGGACGCGGAGCATAAGAGGAAGTATCCCGGTACGCTTTATACCTATAGTCTCTTTTCAAACCAATATGACCTCGTTTTCGCGTTTGTAGCGGCTCGTCGAAGTTTATCGATACGACTGAATGTTCGTGCCCCGCGTTCAGTAGGTACATGATAGTTCCTTGTATCCTTACAAGCACGAAAAGAAAGGGTAACATCATGGTAAACTTATCTATGAAATGAGGTAGATGCATGCACCATACAAAATCATGTCTGATGATAAACTTGCCAAATATTTCTAAATCCTACAAAGAACAAAAAAAGAAAAAACTAAATCTCTCCTAAATTTTCCAATCAATTTTTGACGTTCCACTTTTCTTAAAAGCTTCCTTTTTGCCATAAACCTTCAATTTATTTTTATTTTCAGCATCAACCGAGTTCCATAATTTTCCAAGCTTTCCTGGCAATTTTGGCTCGTCCAATATTTTCCGCGAAAAAAGATCGCGTTGGGTTCGCAAAGAGAGAAAATACGAAGCTGCGAATGTGTTAATGATCGACGTTAAGTATTTAAGGAGTTGGCACTGATTTTGCAGTGGGGGTCCGTGTGCAGCTAGGCCGCGGAGGACATTTAGTCGCGTGAATGCTCAGTAACGCGAGATATGTGAGGAATAATCGCGCTTGTCGGTGGGTGTAGGTAGTAGGTAGGTAGGTAGAGCGCGGTCGTGTATCGGGCAGGTTCCTAGAGTCGCGTCGCAATCAATACCTCCGGTCTCTACTGTTCCCTCCCGCCCGTTCCCCGTCACTCACCCGAGAATATTTCTCCGCCTGCCACCCTGTGCCCTGTACCTCGACCCGCAAAACTCGTATCGCTCTGCTATCCCACCCACAAATCGACGAGCTATAATCGCATTTTAGCTCCCCCGCGATCGTTCGCTCTCCTCTCTGCTGGCTAATCACAGTATTCAGGACGAAAAAGTGCAAGAGCGCATATACGTTCGTTCATCATGAGGATGATAACTTGTAGGAAGAATAGAAATCGGACAAATTATTGCCTACGGCTTAAATATTTTGATAGAAACAGAATTTTGAAATATTCGGAGACAACTCATTTTCTTTTATTTATTTACATTAAAAACGTAGCTTTTTAAAATAGCAAAAGTTGCGCTTTTTTAAAGGGATATCGTTTCTTATAATTGTTTAGATTATGGATGATTTATATTGATATTCCCATACTTTCTAAAGTCCAAATTTGTACCCATTTATTTTAATTTTGGTAACATGGTATCGAAATCAATTGACAGTCTAACTATTGATCATTGATTATGCTGTTTCTACGATTCAGTGCATTGGTATCGGTTTAGTTGCACAAATTGAGTGACATTAGATCGGCTTCGTAGGTATCACAGGATACGAGAGCGTGCATATTCAACTATTGTAACTGTTTTAATTAATAATCCATGAATGCTGTAGATGAACCAATACACTGGGCGCAAATAGTAATTGCATATTAGACAGATCGATCGTTTCAACCGATACCCGTTTTACTCTTAACATAATCGCATTCTCTTTCCCATTGTCGTAAATCCACCGCAGAAATTAACATTCAACGATTGAACGAGAACTCTTCTTGTGAATAAATGCAAGTTCCAATATCGTTATATATAAAAAAAATTAAAGTTTAAGCCTCTCCATACATGTGAGAAGAAATGCTTCAACATGTGAAGTGTAACGACTATACGTACAATTGAAAAATAAAATTTATAAACCACAAGAAAATGATCAAAGAAGAGTTTTAAATTATTTTAAGGTATGAAAAATGTCTATCTTCAAATAAAAAATTTAATATGTATACATAATATTTTCTATTCTATCTATATTATCTTCCGTTTGATACTCTAATTCTATTTATAAAATATTTCACAAACAAAGTTTTTATACTATAAAAATTATAAAAGATCTCGATATTAAAAATTTCCACTCTTTTCAGAATCGAAATTTAACGTGGAAATCCCAAGCATCAGGACTGGTGACCAAATCAAAGAGAAAAGAGTATCAGGCGTTCTCAGTAAAGGTTCAGGTAACGATAACCAGCTGCAGCTTCAAAACGCCGAAGGGGTGCAAAGAAGGCTAAATTCACCGCTAAACGGTAGTCGCGCAATCGACGGCGGACCAACGCGTAGCGAACAAGCCGAGTGGTCAATTAAGATCACCGGAAAGTGTCGATATGTTCTGCGCGAGCGTCCGAGGACGCGGGCAAGCGGACTAGCGTGCATCTGCGCGACTGCATCGTACGCGTGACAGGGAAAAAGAGGGGTGACGCACGGTCGCTCCAAGGGAAGCCGTCAAAATGTCGAGGCTTGTGCATCCAGCGGGCATATCGAGCCAAAGACACGCGGGGGAGGAGTGTCCCCCCTCTCTCTTTCTCTCTTCCCTCTGTGTGTAGTGTGTAACGATCGTCGGTCATCGATCCGCCA
Source organism: Bombus pyrosoma (assembly GCF_014825855.1). Taxonomy (NCBI): domain Eukaryota; kingdom Metazoa; phylum Arthropoda; class Insecta; order Hymenoptera; family Apidae; genus Bombus; species Bombus pyrosoma. The sequence continues at coordinate 6,967,090 of NC_057783.1, forward strand.
TCGCATCGACGCGATGCTCGGTTGCTCGAGAAAACGAGAGCCTCCCGTCGTTGCGAACGTCACGCGGATTTTCCTTGAAAAGTACGCTTAGGATCGATCAAATGGTGTCTGTCTTATGTTTGATTATGGCTGGAATTTTACAATTAATGATCAGATAGCAGTTAACAATGAAAGTAGGCTCAATTAAAATATATGTTTTTAACAGATTAACTCCATCGAGACTAATCATTATTTTTTAAATCGTATATTCTAATACTAAAATTAAAAATTTTAGAAAGCGAAGTTGATCAGTTTAGTTTTTGAGCGGTTAATATAAAATAATTTAGGATAGTTATGATCTAAGAGGAGGATAGGACATGAATAAGAATTCTGAGATTTAGGAAGAGATTATTGCGGCAGAATCTGTAGGGTGACTTCGTAAAGCTTCTCCCAAAACTGTTTGGTATATAACTCCCAAAATGAGTACAATAAGTGCTCGTATAGCGCGATAAAAAAATTACCGCAGACCCCGTATAACAAGGAGGAAGAATTGCTGCAGTCCTCGTAACGGGGTAGATAAATTTCAAAATGCAGCAAAATGCAGGGATCTCCACTTGTGCACGAATTCTCCGGTGGTTAAGTATTTTACAATAAAAAATTCCACACTCCATAAAAAAGTACTATATTTTTCATTTTTAATAACTTTTTAAATTCCAGGTTATGGATTGCAAATATGTCGTCAAACGTATTTTTCAAACGAAAAAAGAAGAACCAAACAAAATCTGTATTTTAAAGATGCCATATCCATTTAACAAATAGTGCATCCGTGGAATTACGTTTCAATCTAAAAAAAAAAAAAAAAAAAAAAGGAAGAGAAAGGAAAAAGAGGCGATATGGACCAACACACAGCAGCCGGAGCAAACGATCCATTTAAAAGGCGAGTTCGAACTCTGGGTAATCGATGATAGTCGCCGAGTAGAGGGATGGTAGCAAGAATAACACGACACCTCGATCAACTGTTCTTTCCTGAACAAAAACACGTTCAATTTCAAGTGAGACGGATCCTCTGACGAACGATTAACGAGAGGAAGCTTCTGCGAATCGATAGGCGGCCGTAAAGGGGGGTTTCTTGGGATATTTTGCGCACACCGCAGAGACGTTGGAGGCCGGAACTCTTTTCGTTCACCTCGTGGCTCGAACGCTCCTCGCCTCTCCGGGGTAGGGAAAAAGCCACCCCCTTGTTAGACCGAGCCCTCCCCTCTATCCCTCTGGAGCTCCGTCGGATTCGTCGATGACGAAACGCACACGTAAATTCGTGGACGTGCACGGTGCTGCCGCTCGCAAAATCAGTGCGACCCAAGTGCATCGCGAGGCAGGAACGCGGGTCTCCCGTGCGCGGCCTGTCGTTCCCGCTTGCGGCACGCGCGCCTCTTCCACAGGAGTATCAGTCAGATAGCGAGAGACACTCGCGTAAATAGGTCGTTGGATACCGCCGTTGATTCGACAGTAAATAGCCAAGCGAAATTAACGGATAGTGGTCGACGTCTCGAGAGAAGTGACAATGGAAAACGTCAATCGAAAATAAAAGAAGCATATAGTCGATACGAACGTGTAATAGATGCTGACAACTGACTAGAGTGACTAACGTTTAGATTTAGTCGAGGTGACTAAACAAACATCGTGAAAGAGGAAATGATTGGAATGGAAAAACGATCAGTGCGTTAAACATCGCAGTTTTGCATTGGAGATTAGATGTACGTTGTTGTTTTCTTTTTTTCTGGTGAATCAATCAGTGACGTTGAGTAAATAAAATGTGGATGGATAGAAGAGACTGATTTGTTTAAATGGAAATGAATCTTACATACGACTGTCATCAAGATTGATTAAACGAAGAAAAAATAAATAAATAAATAAAAATTATGAAAAACAGAAGGAGAAGCTGAAACATAGTATGATGGAAGAAATAAAATTGCAGAATATAGATACACTTTCCTGTTCAACAGAATTAATTTGATTTCGAAAATAACTTTGGATTGAATTGTCTACGATAAGCACGGAAATAAACCACTGATATCGATTGTCGACAGAGAAACGTGAATTGGAGATGCGTGGCGGTCGAACGAACTAGAAGAGAAAAACGGGCGTGCGGGAGGTGTTGAAAGAAGAGAAAAAGCTTTGAGCATCGATCTTGCGACTGATGCAGCTACTATGACGCGGGTTGTCCGATACATTCAACTGTATCCAGTGTGGAATCGACGGGTCGCGTGGCCCACGAGACGGGATCTACGGGGCTATAGTTAGTAAGCTAGGCCAGTCTTCGCGAATTGGATCAGTGGCTACGGTCGGTGTAAACGATGACGGCGAGGAGGACGAGGACAACGTCGGCGGGTACGACAATGACGCCACGCGCGACGGGACTAAAAACGCTGGGTCTTCCCGACGGAATGCAGGAGGCCGATCGAACGCCTCCCGATGTACCCTCTTTTTACGTGGTCTTCCCACGTAAACTCTATTCGGTGACGTGTATCATGAAAGAATAAAATTCAAGAAAGATTCAACGAAATTACAACAAAGAGCAAAAAAGAAGAAAAAAAAGGGGCCAATTTTCCGATTCTTCCAAATAATAAAGAAAAAGGAAACAAACAAAAGAAAATAGAAAAGAGACTAAATTCGAAACTCGGTTCGAAGTATCCGTGGAAAATGTAAATTCGCCTCTGGTTATGTGTTCAAGGCTTACTTGGTAGGATTTAATGTGCAATCGTGGCTGATAAGCTTCGGGAAGTAAAGAAGTCGTTCTTTGCGGCGCGATAAGGACCACATTGGTCGCAAAGATGGACTGCTGCAACTACGTCGAGGCTTACGCGGCAGGGAGCCACTTTTATCAACAACAACATTACTTTTGCTATGATAACGCGAGCACCGATTACGGTGGCTATGAACCGCCGCCGATTTCCAGCGCGATCGAAACTACTGCGCGATACAACGGGACTGTACCGCCTGCGTATCCGACAGGTAGATGTTTTAGAAATTTTCAACAAACACGGCCAATTTTATTCTTCGTTTAAAACATTCGTCATATTTCTTTAGACTTGACGATTTCTTCAACACTTATCATATTTCTTTAGAGCTGTCGATTATTTCAAGTGGCTCTTGTAGGTATAGATTGTCTTTTGGAGAAAAATTATGTCAATATGAATGCGTCATTAAAATTGTAATAGTACTGATAGAAATTGATGAGATTAAATTCAATTTAGGTGTATTGTGTTTTAAATTTGAAGTTGAGAATGTTCGAAAATACAGTAATAATAAGATCTAGCGCGCCTGCGTGGAAGCTACGACTGTCTAACAACAAGTATTATGGAAACATTGCTTTATACTGTCTTCAAATATCTTATATTTCTACATAGTTAAAAGTATTTTATGTTCTTTTATAGCAAAGTAACTGAAAATATGATGGAATCAATGTCAAAGGAGTAGTATTTTTATAACACAAAGTTCTATAGTAGTAAATTATTGAAAATTCCAGCAGTAGTTCTTTAAATAAAAATGAAGAAGCTGCATTTATTCAGGGAGAGGCTAAATCTTTTATGATTTGCATTTCTTATCTAGTTCTTCGGGTGGTAAGGATATACAGAGTGACTCAAAAGTATTCATTCATTATCATTACTATTTCATCATTTCACATGGGATATTGTATATCTGTACTCGATACTTTTCATATAATTTCATATTTATACTTACAAAAAATAACTGTCCATGTGAATTAAAATTTATATATAATAAAATTTATTTATGCGAAATAAAATAAAATTATAATTTCTGTAATAAATAAAATTGAATACATTCACCTGTTTGACAGATTACGTGTACAATCCGAAGGAGGCGAGGCTGCGGAAGGCGATGCGCGAACAGAGTCGCGAGCTATCCAGGCGATCGATCTTGCAGAGCGCGATCGCTCGAGCGGGCGTGATCGCTGGTCCAGTCACATCCGGCGGTTTCCTAGATCATCAGCATCGTTTTGGTTGCGTGTCCACAGTCAACTTGCCGATGAATTCATCCATGGAATCGGATCGAGCCACGGAACCGTGGTTCCAGTCGACGTCTCGTCCAAAGCCGATCCATTCGCCCCGAATGACCGATTGGTACGGCAACGTGACTGATCCTATCGAGAGACTGCAAGTAATGGGTGCCATGCATCAGCGTGGCCTCGATAAATGCAAAGACGTGATGAGGAATCAGGCTGTGGCCAGCGTAGCCAATACCGTGGCCGCTGAATGCGGTGCTACATTTTCAAATAACGGATATCCGGTTGATTTCACCGATGTTAGTCGGGAAAGGGACTTACGTCGCCAAGAGAATATGGAGTACAGCGAATTTCCTGATGGTCAAAAGTGGCATCCTTATCAGGTGAGGATTGTTTCCGGAATCATCTAGAAAAAAAGTTATGTAATTTCAAAGTTTGTCAGGAGTTAGGAGTTTTTAATGTTTAGTAGCTTTGGAGAATTTTAATTGATAAAATACATTGATGTTATTTGTCTTCTCGCAGAAATCTATAAAGTATAAAATGATTTTAGAATTCTTGTACTTCTTAAAAGCTATTTTTTGTATCTAAAAGTTTTCCAATATTTTAATGAACAAAATGTATTGATATACTTTTTTTGTTTCTTCTCTCATAGAAATCTAGAAGAAATCTTCCACATAGATTTCTCAATCCTTCTTTTTAAATGATATATTTTCTTGAAGAGTTTCTACAAATCATTGCAGAATGGCGAAGGTGCCCATCAACATCCCAGAACTTCTCATCCTTCTCAGATGAGCAACATTCTTCACCCAAACATTCAGAGTTCAGGTTCACACGGACACGAACCGTGGGGTCAATTTTGTCATGGCGTGCTGCCACGTAAGTAAAGATAAAATCCAATAGAAAGTTTAGAAAACTGCCGGAGAGTGTATTATTTTCTAATGTAATTTTATAGACACTCCGCCTATGCCTCGAAACGTTGGAGTCCGTGGGCCGCGACACAGTCTGCTGTTACAGGATCGTATGCCTCCTAGACACTGTGAGTTTTCCGAGGAAGCACCGCGAATGATGTATCATCCAACTAAGCTCGATATCGAGAACGTACGAGCATCGTACACGCCCCCTGAGCACCAGGTTTCTCCTTTTTTTAATTTATATGTAAAATATAATATGAGCCGCTCGGAAAACAAACTTTAACTAGAGACCAAAGCTAAAAATTTTACATTATACTACTGTAAATTAAAGAACGTAAAGAAGTTTGTTTTGTCTCATCAGAAATGCAGTAATTTCTAGATTTTTACAGAGAACTGTTTCATTCTGTTATACACAGGAATTTTTACCTAAACCTAATACGTAATAACAATAGAAATATTTTCTAGATGCCGAGATTACTTGAAACCTCAGTAAATTCTATCATGGACTCTGCGTCCACAATAAGGATTCGTCGTGAGGATGATGGCCCCAGGTGGGAGCCAAGCACTATGAATAACAGAATGTCTATGGATAATCTAGTTCCAACAACGGTATAACATTCATTCCACTAAATTAATATTAACCCCTCAATCATTATAAATGAGCCTCTCAAAAGTCAAACTGATCAATTCTATTATTTTTCAATATTTTAACTTTATTAAATCGATACTCAAGAAACAAATTACTACTCACTTCCACGAGTGAGAGGCTACTGAGAGGCTCAAATACTATATAATTTAATAATTACTAAATATTTTGAACCATCAGGAATCTAGTATATCACGCGATAAAGAACATGAATCTCGTCGATCAGCTGAAAGATTCGAGCCAAAGAAAAAGAGCGTCAGTAAGCAACCGTTGCCTGGTTTTCACCAAGCATTCGGTTCGACGGAAATTGGCAGGTTCTCCAGATCGGAGTTTTTCGTGAACATGGTGGGCGAAAGCGGCGGAAACGTGGAAGTCGCCGACACGGAAAGTATTACTGTAAGTACGGATCGTATGTCAGAGGTAAACGGATCGACAGTGACCACTGCGACGCACGGTACGTCGGTAATTACTACGACTGCGACGACGACCGTCAGGTCTTTCGACGGCGACGAAAGCGAGGAGGCGAGTTTCGACGAGTCGAACAACGACCTCGTCGCTCAGACGTCGATGGGTATGTATTGCAGCCAACCAAGTATTCCTCGTTGGCATAGACCTCACATAGGCGCTATAGGTAGCGAAATTTAAAGCAAATCATTAATTCTTTCGCGGGCTAACGTGTTTCCCAATTGAAAGTCTAACGGAAGGGAACTATGTAATCCTAATCATTTTCAAAAGTGTGAGTATATCACTGGAGCATTTTCTCTCGCAATTTTCTTTCTAGATACAGTGGTTTATGAAAGAATTTTGAACTGTTGCGTCCAAAGGAACGAAGAAAGAGCGACTGAACAAATCTCTACATTATGTGATGTATACGTAGATATTTGCAAAACTTGATCAAACGTGTTTTCAATCTTGTGTGTATGATTCAATTATGAATGGAGTTGCTCTTTGCCGTGGAATTTTTTTACGAGTCTACGAATGCTGCGTTTATTTATAGATTCTAATTAGCCCCCGAAAGGAATTAGTAATTCATCAAGGACGCGAATTGCATCCAGTTGTCTGTAGGATTAAATTATTCCCTCCGATGTTCAAGTTACCCGATAATATTCTGTACGTGGAGAGAGAATCGTCTGTTATTCGTAATTGATAACTCTCAGCTAACTTGTTCGAATCGATTTCGCGAGTAAGACAAATTTCTCCAATTTGTACAAACATTACGCGTTAGACTTTGACTCGCCGGGGAATATAAATGGCGTACGAAACATCCCGGCAAACTGCACACACGTTTGTCGAGATTGTGCCTTTAAGAGATCTGTAGAGCTATTAAAGGTCTTCAAAATTTTTGATTGAATCAAAAATATAAAATCAAAAGCAGCACGATATTCGCGGGTCTCGTACGTCAACTATTAAGTTGAGCAACTTACATCGATGTATTATATTAAAAGGCTAGAAATTTTGGCGAAAGAGATATCTCATATCATTTTTAAAAAGAAACGATCCTTTTCTTCGACGTGAAAAGTATTTCAAAAATACTAAATATTGTTTAAAGTATTTTTTTTAATAGCAAATTTATTCTGATAACACAAAGACGTTGTAAAATATAAAAAATTTCGTGGGTTGCTCAAACTTGGTAAGGAAATAAAATCAAAATGTGTCGATGGAAGTATTTAATCGGCACCTTCCATCAAGTTGTTAGATATCGCCGATGATACACTGATATTAGTGTACCGACGATGAATTATATGATTATATTAAATATATATTTAAAAAAGTACATATATATATATATATATGTATATATATATTGTACTTATATGTATAATGGAGGAACGAAAACGCGCGACGAAAAAGTATTTAAGTTATTTAGTAGAATATTTAGACGACACGTATTGCTGCGCGGAGAAACGTATGAATAAAAGTGAACATTAATATCGCGAACGTAGAAAGTCGAGAAACCGACGAAATACACACCGTTCCGCTCGTGAAAAATATGTTTTTTCTGAAGGGGATGCACGGTATTTTTGCATTTGGAACTCCTTTTATTTCTTCACTGCAGAATAATATGAAATATTTAAAAAATGGAAGACAAATATCGCAACTTCAGTATGTTAATGCACTAAAAGATAAGTAAAAAGGGTTGGATTATATAAGAGAAGTTTGTAAGTTAAGACTGTAGACAGTAAGACTGTAGTTATAATGTGAACTCAAAAATATGGCATGTAATTTATTGAAACTTTTTTATATATCCATTTTAACGTACGTTTAATATTCCATTTATTATAGTAACTTTGGGACCTTTGGAAAATATACTTAGAAAGAAAAAATGTTTTTAGAATCTCCGCATTAACGTTCTGACAAGTGCGATATTATATAGAAAAATGCAAAGTTCACCTTATTAATTATGTTCTTCTTATATGTGACATATTGATACTTTTGCTATTCAATTTGTATTTCATTAGAACTTATGTTTCATTAAATTTAAAAATTGTTCTTATGTAAGAAACGATCTTCGATATTGTCTTGAGTGAGAATGAAATATTTTTTATTATTCTTAGTTTTCTTTTCCTTTTGATCGAGTTCTGAGTCCCGTGCAGGCACCTATGACTCGTGTTGATTGATCTATCGGTACATCGACTTAACATAATTCGTGCCAGCTACCCTGTACCTATAATGGGACCAAATTAAAAGAGAAGCTTTTATTTCGCGTTCACCGTCGCGCTTACGTCCCGCGTATTTTATCGTGTATGAAAACCTTCCCCCGTTCCGTTCGATCGATTGCCTCGAACAAGAGGCAAAAATTTGTATTGAAACGTGAAATGTTCTTTAACACGTTCGATGTTATTTCAAGCAAATGGTTATTAACGATCTATTTAAAAATTGCACTGAATTGCGTTCAATTATATTTCAGTCTTTTATCTTCAATTGTACCAAAATCAATTATAGAAATTAAAATTTTTGATGTAAAGAAGATAGCTTTAAACGTAAAAATGTTTAATTTTTCCTTTGCTTCGAATTCTGTAAATTCTTTTCTAATGCTATTTTAAATTGATCTACGTACTAAGATGCTTCATTTACCATGACATGGAGCGTGTTAATTGAAAATCTACGTGAAAGTAAATGAATTCACGAGGAACGTGTTGTGCTGTTTAGCAAGATGAATTAGTGTTCCATCGATCAAATACATTGTTTAAACATCGTGTGATCATCGTTTATAATGAATATCGTTCGAGCGTAATAGAAATACTTAACGATGGTAATTCAACATTCGACTTTTTTGTTCTTGGACGTATAGAAACGTTCAAGAAGCATGGAATGATGTAAATGCTGTGATTTGTTTTAAAATTAAACGAGCGTAGTTTATAGTGGTACACAGTGGGGGAACGCTGAATATCGTCGCGACGTGAGGAAAGGCGAGTTGTGATAAAAAGAGAATAAAAGTTCTGTAAGAAATTTTGACGATACACGTAATTGTCTGTCTAGTACGATTGATCATCGGGGCCCTCTTGCACAATTAAACTAATGTTATTGGCGGAATTTTACAAGTTATCGGTATTGATAAATTCTTTAACACAGCAGCAACAAGATTTGCGTTAAAACGAGTAAAGTTCGAAGCGTCAATTTTGCAAATTGTAAGCCAATCAATTGCCCTACTTGACGTAATGCTATAAAAGTATGCAACAAAAGTTTTTAATCTTTACAACTTGTCACTTGTAAGTTCACTAATGTTATTAATTAGATTATCGTGCAAGAGAGCTCAGTTGTTTTAACTTTTGGATTATTAGTAAGAGCACAAACCACTCCAACGAGGTCCAATCTTTCGAAACGTTTCGTCATTAAAGAAATTTAGGGATAGTCGAAGAAAAATCCTTTCGCTGTGCGGTGTATACTTCCATAATTTATTTCACATTTTAACTCTTCAAATTTTATTAATACAAGATATCTATATTTATTAGTATAAATATGACTACGAAGAAATGCAGCGATAGTAGGAGGAGAGGAGGAGGAAATCTTTCACTATATTATTATACGTCTGTATACTGAACTTCAAGTTCGAACAGCGATAAAAGATGGACCTAATACAGCAGGAAATTGCCAGCATCTCGTGGATGAAACAAAAGTTAAGACAACCGAGGAAGTTTCTTGGATTCTATCACGCCAACCTCGTCGTTTTCAAAACGTGAATCCTATGACGAAATTTTAGCGATGCGTTAATTACTTGGAAATTTTAATAATTTTGTTACTTTATTGACTTGTCTTGTTGGCGATGCAGACTGTAACATAGAATTATGACTTACACGTCTTACGATTAAGGACGAATAAACCATAATCCACGTTTCATTATTGGCAACGATATTAAACGTAGAGGTAGAACTGGTAAAAAAGAAAGAGAGGAAGAAGAAAACAAAAAAAGAAAGAATGTTCAGTCAGTGATAGAAGAACAAAAAAAAAAGGAAAGAACAACGTGAAAATGATTGCGACTAACAGGAAAACTTAACTCGTATTATAACTCGTAAACGACTTTCTGTCTAATTATTAGCTAATTATTATCATTCTAACCGGTAGGAAACGTGCTAAGGGATTGAAATGTACAGAAAAAGAGCGATTATGAACCACCGTACATCTCTTAAATCCTACAAGTGCCAAGTTGGTGAGAAAAGTCCTTACAAAGGCTCGTGTTATTAAGTATCAAATTCCAATGCAAAAAGGAAAGAAGTATATTTCGCGAACATTTAACTCTATCAGTTTCCATGTAATTAGATTAGAGTTCAATTCAGGTTCTTGTATTATCAGATTGATGGAACGCCAGTGGCTTGTTGGTATTCACGATTTGAGATATAAAATTCGAGATACGTTTCATTTAACATTGATTCGAAATGAAATTTATTAAAGAATAGAACTGATAGAGTTAACGCAGACAGAATGGAACTTAATGATGACGAACATGCTTTTATTCGCGTACAATTATGTACATGGAACTATAACAATACCGGTATTATTGAGCTTAAATTCACTTTTAATTCGAACACGTTACCAGCTTAAGGAACGAAGTTCTTTCATGAGATTCGATAGAAAAATAATGAAAATGTTTAAACGAAGATCGAACGTAAGCAGTGTAACGAAAATAAACGGATGTCTATACGACAGTATAGAAGTAAAAAAAAAGGCAAAAAGAGAAAATTATGAAATTATGAAGTCTGTTTTATTTTCCTCAGTTACTCCCGAAGACTTACCTCTCCACTCCTGTTGCCTTTCCTTTTTCATCGAGATCCTGTGGGATCCTGGGTACCTCGGCTGCTATTCATAGAATCACGGAAAGCAGAGAAATTTTGTCGCGAATCATGCAGGAGGAATGCTGCTGGTTCGCTACTCAATCCAGATGTTCCAGGATTTCGGATGACGTCGTGGTAAGTATGATTCGATGAACTGAAACTTGAATCGACAAAATAAAATAAGTCAGACTTGCAAAATAAAAGTCCTTTTTAATGCGAAAAATATTTTGCAGACAAATGAGACACATAGGAGATAAATTGGTCAACTTCATTCAAAGTAATCATTCAATCTTTACATAATTGAACTAATCGCATACATAATACAGAGAATCTTTTGAGATGTAATAGTTGATCATTGGCTTCTAAGTGACCCAAATATCAGATATATATAGTATTTATACAAAATGAAATTAGTAGACAAATACCAAACATCTATATAAAATATTAATTTAGTGGACTCGTTAATTTTGTCACACACTTTGGTCTTATTTTTACCATAAAACTTGCTAACAAGATGTTTATAAAGGGAAACCTAAGTCTTCCTACATATAATTTAGTATAATCAATACAATTTAAGTACAAATTAAGAATGTTACTACAAAAAAATCAATTCATCTAAAACTATAGAATTGCACGGCTTTTTTGGATTGCTCTCATCACGCAAGAAATAAAGAGTGGTACTGTCAAAACAAAACGATGACCCATCCGTCGGAAGTGCTGCGTCAACGAGAGAATTACGACTCTTTCGTCAACGAAAGAGGTGATGGAGGCTATGTAATAATCGGCACATCTGCCGATGGAAGTCGAAACAACAGCAGTAGTACGGAGGACGATGAATTTGTTAACGAAACTCGTAAGCAAATGACTTTGAAGGTGGAGAACACTGATACTCCGAAACGTTCGAGCTTTACTTCCGAGAAGAACGATGGAAACGTTTGACAAGATTACTTCAGAGGTCATAACGTTTTTTTAAAGAAATATCAATCTTTATTGGTAAGAGTGACATTTCTTGAAAAATATAGAATTTTTGGAAAATACAGGAAGACAGTGAACAAGTCGTTAGAAGGATACTGTTTAGTTCCTGGCTATTAAGGAATTATAAAATCGTTTCTTTTAATACGTTCTACTCTTAAATAACTTTCAGTATATTAATAATTTGGAAATATTAAAAACAATACGTGTACCATGTTTTCTTGTACATTCGTCTTAAGTTGACAAAAATATATTGTTCGTAAATTGAAAGAGCGTCACAGAGTATCATTCTTCGATTATGCTATGGAAGTGTAATTAATTAATCTTTGTAGGGAATATAATATGAACCTCTCACAAACAAAACTAGTCAGCTCCACATTTTTTCAATTCTCTAATTTAATTAAGTACATAAGTACAGCATTAATGTTCAATTCTGAAGAAACGAATGTCAAAATAAATTTAAGAAATAGTGTTTTAAGAAATAGTCAACATCGTTACTTTTTTCTAGGCTTCAATTTATGAAGTTGACCAATGTGGCTTCTGAACAGCTCATATAATGAATTACTATATCGTTGTGAATAAATTCTTTTACAAATAGTTACTTTAATACTCAATAATCGCACATGTGTGCATATTACTTATCTTAAAATAAAAAATAATTACTTTTCTCTTAGATAACTTCGTCCCTTGACTAAAACTAGTGAGATGGTTTAAACGTGTAGGTTGTTTGATAAGAAACGAGTCGATGAATTTGTAATAGTCAGTGCATTAAAATTCGTATAAGCAGAAGAGATAGTGTGCGTCAGTTGTAATCGTCGCTCGCTCAATACTCTTATGCCGATCGCAGAAAGAATAACAATTCGCCTGTCCTAGGGAGCACGTTCATACATTTATATCGATGGACGTTACCACACAAAATTGAAAGTTACAGTCCTTATATAACTCCGGCTGAAGATTACAAAAAACAACAATAACTATCTGTCCCGAGTTCGTTTGCCTCTAGACTTTGTAAAACAATCGTTAGGATTCAAAGGCACTGTAATATGGGTCTCTCCTAGATTCGAATTTTCCGTTGTCCTTTTCTACGCTCATGTGCCGCTACACTAGGATTAAGATTAATTCCACTATGTATTTTAAAATAAATTCATCCTCGAATTTCATTCATCAAACGAAAGAAAAGGAAAGGCATTGTTTGAAGCTGTCGGTGATCGGTAAAAGGAATTGATCGCTTCCGTTTGTGTGTAAGGATTCGGTAGAATGCAATTTGTAAATAGAGGAACAAAGACCCATCCGTGGATGGTTTATCACGGTGATCGTAATCGTGGATGTTTATTGTAGATGAGCCAGGAGAAGGCGGCATTCTTCAAAAGCGATGGATGAACATCGTGGACCTCCCAATCCGTCAGGTGAGCTACCTAACCGGCAGGTAGTGACGGATGGGATATCCATATCGTAAACGAGTCGTACAAACGTTGAACATCTTGTAAAATTTTCGAGATAAAGCGTCTCTTTTTTTTATTGCCACCGTTGATGCATCTGAAACCCGGAATTGCAACTGTGAGATGTAGTATCGGTAACTCTTCTGTTGTTTAATTAGACATAAGGCGTAATAAAGCTATAAAACGATTATAAATAGGAATTAGTAACGCACAAATGCGTCATACTGGACGTTTTAGCAAATACTTAATTATTTACGAATTTTTTAGTCTTTCCAGATATTACGTTTGAAAATAATTCTTGGGATTTTGGACTGAAAATGGAAGATTTCTTCTCTAATTTTTGGTATGATTATTTTATCCATAGTAATTGGCCCTGTGCGTTCTAATTTCAAGGAATATCGAAATTATTCGCCACTTCTTTAGTGCATAAAAATATCAATTTTACAGATCGAAGAAAGATTTTTTCTTTAAGTTTTGGTATAAGAATCATCTTCATTAGCCGAGACGTATTCTAATCCAGGATCCACTGGAATTATTCAAAAATTTTCTTATTTATGCACTCAAATTATTCAATTATTATTCAAGTTTCTCAGTAGTTGAAATAATTTATCATTCTAGGTTGAAAATGGAAGATTTCTTTGAACTTTGGTACAGAAATCATCTATTTTACGTGTTTCAATAATCCAATGATCTTTGATAATTTTAGAAATATTAAAAATGTTCGAAATGGCAAAACTGCAAATGGAATATCCGTTCCTCGACTCTGTTTGAAAGTCGGCGTCACATGGCATCGATTTTGCTAATAACCGAAGTGCACAGGCAACCGTTGAACAAATTAAGGATCGACGATGGGTAGATGGTGTTCGTTTAACAGAGATAACTTCTCCGTTACGTGTTTGGTGGCTTCGTTGCGCCGATATCGCGACTTTTCCCTCCACAAAATTACTAGGACAAATATCAGTCAGGGCTGAATGGTTACTTTACCAGCCAAAACCGCGCACGATAGCAAACAAGAAACGGTCCTGCTCAAATATCTACTCGCGATACATAGGCCAGTCGGACGTAACTTGCTGTTGATTTTTGTCATTTGACTCGAAATGGTCAGTCAGACTGTCTGTCCGTCGAAATGGTTAACTGTTTCGCCTTGCAACTACGTTCCTCTGACATTTTCCAGAAACGAATAATTCTCAACGAAAAACAGCTGCGCTTATTGGTAGATAAACCCCATTTAAAAAGATAAAAAAATATTTAGAACTAATATTTCTTTTGTAAAATGAAAATGAACAAGCTCACATGTACTACACCGATGATTTAACGAATGGTAACTACATTTTGTTTAACAACCTTCCAATTATTCTAAAACATAATTACCATTATGCAGCTTATCTTATTTCTTCTTTTCTTCAAACAAGCTGTCGATGATCTTGTTCAGATAAGTGTCGCCGAACGTCACAATCTCGAGTAACACATTGATATTGTAACACGTTGGAAACCCGGGAGACAAATACCACGATGTTCTTCAAATTCGATTATCATCTTCGGACTCCTCGTCGATGATTCTTAATTGATCTATTTAATCGGCGGCTATTTTCCCGGCTGCACTTCGATCATAGAATTTCAAGAAAATATCGGCAGACACCTCGTGAAGCCCGTGAACCATCGCGCGATGAACGAGCAAACAAATCTTACGATGAAGAAAGAGAGACCGATGCGTGGATCGCAAGCTCCAGGTGATCGGAACGCGCGTACCAGCGAAGACGACTGTCGACGACTGTCGCGTGGGCGGACTGGCAAGCCTCGTGCTTTCGAGAGGATCGACCAACCGTTGTGGAATCGTAAAATGGTCCCGTGCATGGATTGGCTGAGGAAACGTAGGAAAGGCGGCAACCAATGTCCTCTATCTTCAAAAAGAATCTAACCGCCAGTGAAATCACTCTGACGAAGCATGGATCCTGGTGGCCAATCGACGATTTCGCCTTGGAGGTATCGAGGGTCCGCCATGTTGCCCCGGAGCTTTCCTAATTTAGAGTTTAATTAGCACCCGAGGAACAGGAGAACCGTGCACAGGCATCGATTGGACGGTTACCATCGTGGCAACAGAGAGGAAAAAGACGTCGAACAGAGACGATGATATGTCAGCAGTCAGTGTTCGGCTCGTCTTCGCCGACTAGTGTGAAATATCGCGCCCAAGTGTTACGAGCACGGCCACGCGGCCGCGGGACCGAATAGTCTCGCCGAGAAATAGATTTTCCATCCTTGTTCACATCCTTCTTCCGACGCTTTGTCTCTTCTTCCGCCCTCGACTTCTATTCTTCTTCTTCTTTCATCCTTGACGATCGTTAATTCGGAAAATCGAACTGGATTATATAGTTTCAAGGAAAGAACAGTTTCGCTTGTATTCTATTACCACTGATCTTCCGTTTTCGTCTTTCATCTTGTGTCTTCGTCAAATCTGGCAATAGTGACTTGATTGATTTAGAGAATAGTGTTTGATAATAATAAACGTTTAAGTATATATATATATATATATATCGGATCGAAGAATAACTGAGATCGTACGTTTTTTCTTTTGAAAACTGAATTGTGAAGTAGAAAAGGAAAAAGCTCGAGAGAAGTGTTTTTGGTGAACCTCTCCCGAGTCGCAGCTCGGGTCACAGAGGTCGAGGAACGAGCTCTGGGCGTCAAAGAAACGGGAAGATGCAGCCTGCACCGGCTACACCTGGTTCTCCAACACGGTCATCCTGTTGTGAACGAGATCGCGAGAGGGAAGTGCACGAAGATCGTGGAAGGGAACGGAACAGCGCTGGAAGACAAAGTCGGACGACTGCCGAGGAGGACCACGAAGAGAGAAGCAACGAGAGGACGGTGATTTCGGGGCAGAACCTTGGTACCATGACTGTCAGCGGGAATCAGGGATTGCCTCTTTCTTTGTCTCTCGAGGACAGAGATTTGTGGACCAAGTTCCAGTGTTTGACCAATGAAATGATTGTTACGAAAAATGGAAGGTGAGTGGATGGTTTGTGGAACTTCTAGGAATCCTATTAAGATATTCATGTATAAAATTAGTAGAAGTAAACTTAGTAAACTTAGCGAAGGAAGTAGTGATATCACCGCAAACGTTCCTCTTTTCTTGCAACGGAGATTGTTTGATGCCGTGGTTTTTTCAAATTTTGTTTTGTAATGAAATTATGGCAACTGTCAACTGGAAAAAAACATTGATGCATTAAGTATAAACGATTTACCGATGAGTCACTTGCACGTTTAAAATAGTATATCATAGGTTTCACATTTGAGAAGCTCGAAGGATCCGCTGGCTGAAAGATCTGAAGCAAAGATGGCTCTCCGTCGCGCGTAAAAATGTATTAATTAGAGTGTCGGTGCGAACAAGCTAGAAGGTAAAAATAATAGTTCATATACACCGGGGTAAAAGGAGAGAAAAAAAAATGCTGCTTGTGGAATGGAAAAAAGGATCATTGCAAAATGCTACGAAGATTTAGATGATTCACGCGAATGAATATTCCATGTTTGCTTCGAGAACAGGATAACAGTCTCCCCTTTTAATTCAACAAGCTATTCGTAGTCTCTTTCGCGAATGCAAATTGATAAGGAAAACTTGATCGATAACAAATATTTTTTCCCGATTCTTTACATATCTTCGTTTTTTTCTTTTTCATTGTTTCTAAGATTCGATTAAGATCAATTGGAAAACTGAGAATCACAATGGTGTAAATCAGTTCATTACCATTTTTCACGAAATAATATCCTGCGTTTGTTGTTGCAAAATGTTCGTTAGATTTTTTCAAGTCATGAAAACGTATCGCGACTGAGAATAAAGCGAAGTAGAACTTGATCGATTATGAAACTGAACTTTGAAGAGTTCAAATATGTGACTAAATTGAAATTCTTAAAATTTTGATCTCGACAATTATGATTTTCATTTCTGCCACCAATTCTAAGAATTAATAAATCTGGATAACTAAAATATTTAGTTTTCTGAGACGCCGTATTGTTGAAAGAAATGTTAATACCATTCCATACGCCGTAAATTTGAAGCTAGAACTAAGAGATTATACAAACATTATCGATAATTGAATATATGTGTCATATAATTAAACCGCAAAATATTATGCAAATTCATATTTTTACGAACAAATTAAAAAAAACAATACCTAAATAGAAATTTATTTCATCTTGGAATCGTTATAACGAGTAATTTACTACGAATATCTTGTAGATTCTTACATATTATATCCATTTGGTTTTTAAACTTTAAACACTTTTGCATTTAAATATTTCCCATAAATACATAAAAATCCACGGTTTAATCACGATACGCAACATTCTTCCTACCAAAAAAAAAAAAAAAATGTTCGAATCGAACAAGTGAAAAATGAGGTGAGCAAAAATTTGAGTAGAGGAAGTAGCTTCGATGCTTCTTCGGTCGGTAGATCAAAAGATATTCGCCACGACGCATCCTGGCCGGCTACTTTTATGATTCGTATATTATTAAAAACGATTACAGTTTGTCGACCGCGTTTTTCGTGCGCGGACATCAGTGTTCCCAGGTACACCAGCAGAAATGGGAGAATGTTTTACGTAGGATTGTGGCCATCGTAAAATTTTATTGCCGGCGGCTCGATTCTTCTGCTATCCGCCGCCTTCAGTGTTACTTTCATTAGTGTTTATAAAATTCCTGCTTTTCTTTTAGATGTCTTCTTTCGTTATCACTTTACAAAACGTCTTATGGTAGCTAGTACCATTAAGAATTAAATTTAGTTAAAGATAAAGGGAACACGCAGCTAATAAAAATCCTTCATGGAACTATGATCTTTATCTACGCCTTCGATTTTACTTTCAGACGCATGTTTCCTGTAGTCAAAGTGGTCGCAAGGGGGTTGGAACCGAAAGCTATGTACACTCTTCTTCTTGAATTCGTTCAAGTGGATCCACACAGGTAACAAAGTGGAGAATTGAACTCTGTTGTGTCTTTTTCCTTTGGATCATTTTAGACTCAATCATGTTCTTGTGTCGTTAATAAATTTCTCAAGTTTGAGGAAAGAATCGTTGTTGATATGCATAATTTCTAGTTTCAAGCGTACGCTGAAATATTTCTTAAAATATTAAAAATCTTATTGCTTGTTTCTCGCCTCTTGAATTGCCTGTATTGTTTAAAAATTTTCAAAATTCTATTAATAGATGGAAATACGTTAACGGAGAATGGGTCCCAGGCGGAAAAGCGGAAGTCGCCCCACCAAATCCGATTTACATCCATCCTGAGAGTCCAAATTTTGGATCTCATTGGATGAAAGAAGCGGTATCGTTCGCTAAAGTGAAGCTGACAAACAAATCCAATGGAAACGGTCAAATTATGCTAAACTCCCTACACAAATATGAACCTCGAGTTCATCTAGTTCGTGTAGACGCGGTAGAGGAAAGAACGGTACTAATATTCCATACATTTCTTCAGTTTGTAATTTATTATAATACTAATTATAAAAATGATATATAAAGAAAATTTGGAATTATGATGGACTGTCATTTGGAGATATTTTAATATGGAAATGATATTTAGGTGTTGACTTACCGTTATCCTGAGACGCAATTCATAGCGGTGACAGCTTACCAGAACGAAGAAGTCACAAATTTGAAGATTAAATACAATCCTTTCGCGAAAGCGTTCCTCGATGCTAAAGAAAGACCTGCCGATCCGCAGACCTATCCGCAATGTAAGTTAGTTGATTACGAATTATTAATATTATCTAAAATTTTAATTAAATACATGATAAATTAAAGTATATATATAAGATTAAAGTATCATAATTGATGAAATATTTAAGAGAGTATCGAATTATGAATTACAGACACCGGCGCTTGGTTTTTGCCACAACCTACTATGGGATACGAATATAACACAGCCACGGCCATTGCGGCCGCACAAAATCAAGCGTCAGTGACGGTCAATAACCATCTCCCTAATTCTTGTACCGTTTCTACAGCTGCCCATAGGAATACCTGCAGATCGGCGCCTTACACTCTCAGACATAAATACATTCAAGATGGTGAGTTCTTAGCTCAGTTATCAATTTTATAATATTTTTTTTATTTTTAGAAGTATGTAATACTCATATTATTGGAAATTAATAATCATTACAGAACAACGCACAGATCCATACGGCTCAGTACAACTGTTGCATTCCACAGCGTACGTAGCAGCACCAGGCTGGTCACCACGCAGTCCAGAATCCCTGCAGAACCTAAATCCAGCTTGTCTACCACCCACGCAGGAATGGCCCACGTCTCCTTCACCGTCACCAACCTCATCCTCTCACGCGGTATTCAGTAGAGGCGTTGTTGGAACTGCGTCTCCAACCACCGCTACAGGATGTACTCTATATGTACCATCAAACTTATCTTCTGTCCCTCAAGAGCATAGTCATTGCACTGATACTTCAGCTTGGATTCATCCTACAACTTTGTCAGAGCAACAACAGCAGCAACAACAATCTTACTTGAATTTGAATTTACATTTACATCACCAGATGTCATCTTATACATCAGTTCCTCATACAGGGTTACATCATTCTTTACACCCAAATGGAACAGATGCTGTTCCTTCTGTCGACGAGTATGTTCACGAATATCATGCCTCTCCAGTTCAATCTACGACGCCTGATCGTCACTCACAGCATCACCATTCTCAAATGTTACACATGCAACCAATCCAACAAACTGGAACAGTGTCACCTGTTAGTGTCGAATATGATACTCCTTCTAAAGAACATCATATATCTGTTAGTTATTCTGAACAAAACACGGATACGTTGAATGATGTACAGGCAGATGAAAACAGGAGATACTTGACAACGGTAATTGATAGACATCACCGGCAAGATTCGGATATTGCGAATAACGAACATCAAGCTACAGCTTGGACTCCACTGACACCACCGCCTGCACCACAAACTACAGCAATTTGATTTCTGTATGTGATACAAATAATTTTATTTAAGATATGGAGTTGCTACTTGATAATTTCTATATTTGTTTTAATAGTTAGGTGACTAAGTATGAACAAATCGTATTAAATCACAGTATCCTGTTGTATGCAATACGAATGAGATATATATGATTGAAATTATTGATAGGTATATAGAAATTAGATACAAAGAGAAATATCGAAATAAATATCGCGAACACACAAATAAAAATATCGGAATAACGAGACTAATTAATCTGATAGATTGTTAAATTAGTTACTTACTTACGTACTTTGTAATTATCTAATCAAATTTAATGTCAATTTCTGAAAAATGAATCCGTCCTAAAATCGTGTCTTGATGTTTTTAGATAATATGTATTAAAGATAACATAATCGTTATAATAAAATACAGTAAACGTATATATACCATTTTACATACCTTCCTCGGTATTAAAAAAGAGTACTCTAAAGTCGTGAGATGATTTTTTCATGTCGTGATATACGATAATCTATTCATAAACAAATGCTCATGTATATACATTTCTTAAATAGAACGAAAAGAAGGCACTTTTACATTTTGTTCGTAACAACTCGCTAAAATTTATATACAAATTTACAATTGTTATATATACATACAATAGTTAATTAGACTCATACACGGCGAAGTTTCTACAGAGCAAAAAAGATTTTAATAAATTCATAATTTATATAATTACAAAATAGTACAATGAAAAAAGGACCAAAATGTTATTTCTCACTTCAAAAGATACCCACAATCCTACAAAATTCGTTTCCATATACTACCTTGAATTGACTAGTATAATTGACTAGCATAATTCACGATAGTAATAATGATTGTATTTCTAATTCTTCTACTTTATTTATATTTATACGAAATAATATTCTATATTTTTATGATATAAATAATTATAAATTATCCAAACCAATGATTGCCCATGCAATCTCTTGTCCATTCCGTTTGACATACCCAACACCAATGGTAACTACAGCCAGCTCTAGTACAAACCATGTGCATGCATCCTCCTAGAAAATAATATGTGAGTATTAAATAGAAAATTTATTAAACATCATAATTTTTCTTTTTTCAACATTTTAAGGTACCATCTCTTTCAGTTGGTGTTCTACACTTTGGACAAGGTTTTGTTAAAATTCTAATAGTTTTATTGCTGGCTTCATCCCATTTTGCCTAAACGAAAAATCATAAATATGACATTTTTGATTAGCGAATAAATATAATATAAGGAGAATATTTTGCATACATCGTTAGCTCTCTGTGGATCAACTGAATACCCAGATTTATGTATTGTATTCAAAGACTCAGATGGTTGTAACTCACATTCTCCTAAATGGTAGCCTTGTAAACATCGTCTACAAAAAACGTACTAAACATAAAAATATAATATTAATATTTTGATTTATTTAAAATTTTTGTACTTTATAGAATATTTTATCTATATATAATTACCCCACAACCACCAATACATTGAATCTTTCTACATTCTTCACTATCATCATCTGGTGATTCTGGTATAATGCCCATGCCACAATCTGGTCTTGGACATAAAACTCCACCAGCACGTAAAACATATTCTTCTGTACTAAATCTCTGATACTGTTCGTACTATATCATATATAAATAATTAATATTTAAAGACTTTTTGAAACTTGTATATTTATTATATATTTATTATATACCTGCTCAGAGGTAAGAAGATGAAAATGATGTACTTCTGGAATGAAAGAATTTTGACATCCTGTTGGGCATGGAAGCGTATAATATCCTTTAACGTCATCAAATTGAAATTGACGTTCTCTTAGACGAACTGAACAATAGTCTTTGAAACAATCAAGGCAAGTTACATGGCCAGCTTCACATGGGAAGACCAAGACCATATCCCTATAAATAACCTATGTTTGAAAATGTTATTAATTATTTTTTGCTGATATGAAGGTCAACAAATTATTCACCTAACATCTGTACAGGCAAGGCAAGGTATTCTTCCTAAATTTGGTTTTATAAGATACAGAGGAACGGCCTCATCTCCTTCTCCTAAACTAGCATGTTTCCCACATTTGAAATAAAAACGTGCATATAAAACTTGGGATTCAGTGTCACTGGATATAGATGTGGGCGCTGGACAAAAATCATTTTCACAATGAACTGTTATTCTTCTTGGTTGTAATACATCTGGCCAACACTGAGGATCTCTATCTACCGTAACTGCTCCGCTATTACAGGTTGCACATCTGACTCTTAATTTACCAACTGTGACAGCTTTGCATGGTGTTGAACAATATACAAAAAAATGTGCTGGATTTTCATGTTTCTCTATAAAAATATATAAAAATAAATAATATATTATTTATATAAAATCATAACTAGTCATCTTATGCTAGTCATATTTATTTAGTATTTGCTTTAACCACTTGTGTTTACCCTTTAAAAGGCTACGATTATTCTACCTTCCATGGTTAAATTTTCTTGTGGATCTGACTCATCTAATGGTAAATCAGTAAGAGTTTCATTCATTGGCTTTCCCCCGCTATCATTTAATTCAGATATTTCTACAGACTCGTCAATGGTGTTAGTACCTTTATTTTTATTTAACCTTTGTGATGAAGTTCGAATTGCATGTAATATACTTTGTTGACCCAAATCGCATTCCTATGACAAAAGCTTTGATTAAGGGGTGAGGTTATCATACTTATAACTGCACTGTACTTTAAAAATACGTATTTGGAACAAGTTATCTTCGAAAATACATGAGGCTTACTTCTATTATCGTTGAATTATGCAGCTCTTTCCCCGCAAATATTATTTTTATGTCTTCAGGTGATATTCCCATTTGAAATGCCACTATCTCTTTTACGTTCTTTATATCCCATTTTGGATCCAAATCAACGGGGAATGTATTTCCAGTATTGGTTTTCACGTATATACTCAATGAATTTGTTAATTTTCGTTTACTAAACCAAATTAGTTGCAACATCTTAAGAAACACATTCCGTATGAAACCAAAGAAGAAACTCATACCGTTAATGCGAACTTCCTTTATTTTGATGTTCTTTAAAGAAGAAAAAGGATGGAGTGCGTCATCAAAAACATACCATGAAATCTAAATCAAGTATTTTCACGAGATGATCAAAGTGTTGTAATTTATAGCATAATTTAGACGTGGACCGAAATGAAACGACAATAGAATGAATCCTGCGACATCTTCAACGATATGGATAACTAAGAAATTCTATGAAATTCAATCGTCAAAATTTATAAGAAATTTTCAAGTGCGTCATACATATGTTTGTAATTTAACCTCTTTCGCAGCATCTATTATCTGCTATTACCATTATCTATTATCTCTACCTGCTATATATATATATATATATGTATTTTATAACAAATTTAATACAATTTTAAAGAATATATTTCAATTATTTTTATATTTCTCACATTGTAAAAAATAGAAAAATCAAAATTAGTTTACAATTACTTTTGAGTGAATAATACAATTTACTTGATTATGCAAATAACTGTAAGAAAATTTTCAAAATAATAGTTAATAATAGAAAATAACAGATAAATAATTATAAAATAAATTTAAGAAAGTAATGAAAACAGTAAAAATCATTTTTCTGTATACGAGAATGAATACTATATTTCTTTTTGAATCGAACGCGTAGATACTTATTATACATACGTACATATAATTTACATAACACAAATTCGATATCGAAAAGATAGTTCATAATTTACAAAAAAGATCGAGCAAAAGTTTCACAATTTTCGCAATTTCCATAATATTGAGAAAAAATCGCAAATTATAAATTATTCAATATTCTATAATATTGAATCTTCTTTAGGTATAAATATATAATTGTATAAATAAATAAATTTATAGTTTTCACGTAATATTTAAATACAAATTATGAGATTCACTACTTTTGTTCGGCCACTTTATATCTTTTTACACCGTTTAATATTTCTATCGATTTAATCGCAGGTTTATCTTTCACTTTGATCAGTCTTGGTCTTTTTTTATCTTTTTCTTTGTCATCCAATTCATTTTTACTCACTCTTTTCAGTGAACGTATTCTACAATCAGAATTAGTATCTTTTGAAGTTGAAGGTATTTCGTTGTCAACCATCATTCTCTTCTTCTTTAATCGTAATGCGAATCGACGTATTTGATTTATCCTTTGCAGTTCCAAGTTTGATACATTCGCCATTGTTGTTCTGGATCTCTTTGATTCGAAATCATCAAGAAAACTTTTTGTTCTTTTTCTCTTGTTATTCGGATTGCTTTTTATATCTTTGACATTTTTTTTAGTATTCTGCAAATATATTAAAGAAGGAGAACTAGGATAAGAACTAAAAGGAGATCTAGAATGAGAAGTAAGAGGAGAACTAGAAAAAGATTCTGATTCGTCTACTTGTTCTTTTTGATCCCTGCACTTTTGAAGAAATTGATTTAGAGTCATCCCTCCAAAATTATCTTCTTTATTATTAAGAAAATTGTATACGTCGGGTCTATAGCGAATTCGAACCCATTTTTGCGAAGATTTATCCCAATATCCACGCACAATATCCATATCTTCAGGCAACTCTGATTTAACCTCTTTAAAAATAGATCTTTCTTCATGATCATTTTGAATTATAGAATTTTCATCTGGTTTTATTAATTTATGTGCGCATTAATATTTAGACAGAATAGAATTTAGAGGTTAATATTTTAATACCTTTTTCATTTCCGTTGCTCGTTTGCCTATATTTCTTTAATCGTGATTTTTGTGTGTTACCAGTTGGCACAAGATACCTGCTGATATCTTTACAATTATTTTTAACAAATTCATCCCATAGAACATCACTTGATGTTGTTGGAACTGATATATTGACCAACCACTGCTTGCATTTTTCGATTCTTATATCATTTTTGTCCTTTGCCCTGTTTCTGAGACCTAGATATGTATTAACTATATTTTCTTTTCCTAAAAAACGTTATAATATACCATTAATATACATATCTTAGGAGAAACAGTTGTTTTCTTAAATAATTGGGGAGCTTTTAAGTTTAATCAAGTGCAGGTCTTTTATTAAATAGTTGAATTGTTACTTATCAATTTTTCTTTAATTTATCAACATAAAAGGAATGAAGTTCTTTGAATTATAAGTATTAATTTATACATATGAAACTTCTAGTGCAATTTACTTAATTTACTATTTTTTCCCAACTTTAATATTACTAGACTCTGGTATTATCAAATGAAACATATCAATAGTTGATAAAAGATTCTTTTATCCAAAAAGCCTCCCAATTTTTACATTAGTAAATTCTAATATCATTAAATAGAAGATACCAATATTAATATAAAATAATTACTTAGACATAATGCATCCTCCTCGTCATCAGAATCATCGAATAGACAAGAAAAAGGTAAATCTTTCACAGGAAGTTTACCTTCATTCTCTTTAAAATCAAGTCTTTCTGGACTTTCGATATCCCATGCACGCGGTAGCAAAATCGGTGACTGTAAACGATCTTCGACAAAACAAGGAGCTTCCCGAATACTTTCTGGAGATCTTAAGTCTTTAAACAAGACACTACTGTCAGATCCAGAAGTAGCTTTTTGGGAAAATTCCTCTGTTGATTTGTTAATTGGTGGTAGACGGGAATCTTCGTTACACGTTTCCCAATCTGTATTAGGATCTACTTTTACAATCGATTTCTTTGTTTTGCATTTCTTTTTTCTTGCCTCTTTCTTCTTTTCTTTCTCACGATTAGCTCTCACAGTTCCTTTTAATTTCGATGTCTTTTGCTGCAATTTCCTTTTTTTTCTCTTTTGCTTGCCATCAGAAATTCTAACTAAAATTTGGTTTCTACTTTGTTCTTTTGCCGAGGAAGGATTAGAATCAACTCCAGATATGCTTATGCTACTTGGCCGCTTAGGTTTCCCTTTTAATGGTGTACTACAAAAATTCAAACTTCTTTTGCAGGTACTTACAGTGTGTCTTCTTTGTGGTTTCTCAGACGAGGAAGACATCTTATTTTTTTTATGTTTACGATGATATATCTTTTGATATGTTGAATGTTTGATTCATGAGTATATCACTTATTTCGTTTGAACACAGACCATTGATAGCTTCCGATATCACCCGGAAGTGTTGCTATAGCTTTGAAGAGAGGGTTGTATATGAGATACCTGTGTGATTCACCTTCGAAGGAGTTCTCTGATATCGTGTTTCTTTTTCCGTTTTATTTGCACGAGAATAAAGGATTCTTGTTGTCGTACTTTTAAAGAGGCGAGAAAATAATTAGATATTTGAATATCTCAATTAGTTAATTTTTAGGTTTTCTTGAAAATTTTAATGGAGTATTTAAGGTACTTTGAATATTGTTTAAATTTTGTGATTTCATTGAAAGTTTGATAATTCAGCGATTTATAATTATGTGATTTTTCACAAAACAAAGTTTGTTAATTTGATGAGTTCTGCAATCAAAGATCGCTGTATTCTGTGATTTCCCAAAAATTAAAGATTTCCGAATTCGATAATTCTCTACAAACGAAACTTACCAAACTTGCAGACTGTCACAACTCAAAATTGTCGTATTTTATAATTCTTCACTGCACAAAATTAATATTGTATTCAGCGGTTGTTCACAGTTCATGATTTTTAATTTTGATTTCTTCGCTATCTAAAATTTTAAAATTTCGTAATTTTCACAATTCAATATTTCCGTGTTTATTGATCTCCTGCAAATGAAGATTTGTATATTCTTTAAACTTTTTTAAATACGATACTTTACCAAATTTCAAAAACTAAAATTTTACTATCTAACAGTGCAAAACACAAACGTTACAAAATTTACGTTTTAGAGTCGTGAATGCTAATTGTTTCCGGCGTTAATGTCTACAAACGACTGGGGACTGTTACCAGTGTAAAGTCTTTCAAATTTGACCTGTAAATATGTATTAGATATAAGAAACGTATAGGAAACTGTTTCTGTATTTAAGTATAACAGAGTTAAATGATTATGTTTGAAATAGAACACTTATTTTCATGACTGTGAATAACGTATTTACTTTGTACCTGGGAAATGCTAAGAGACAATGTTTATGTATAAATTACTAGGGAAGAGCGATAACTAAAATATTCGCGTGGATATGTGACAATTTTCGCGATTTTCAGAATGATTCATCTCGGATAAACTGTTCGCAAGATTATTGCAGAAATTCTTCGGAGGTTAATCTATCGATGCATCGAATTGATATGGTCCAACTTCCGTGGAAGGAAAATTCGCAATACGTGAAAGTAATATGAATGAAATCTGGGGAAAAAATTAAATTAGAAAATTTTTTGGATGAAACTATTATAAGTTCATTATTGATTTCATCTTTGCTTCAACTTAAGCTTATATAAAAAATAAATCTTCTATCTTTAGTGACATGATTTGTAGCAAATTTTTTGTCAATAATTGATTATTGAGAACAAAATTTAATAATATTGCCTTGTAAAATTCAAACTTTAAGTAAACAATCTTCATATCGTATACAAGAATAATATGTATTATTAACAATAAAATTGTAGAAGCGTTGAATCCTGCAAAATTGAGATACATAGTGTTGTTAATTTGTCGATATAAGTCACGGCTTGTAAAAAAGTACTTGTTAAGTCGCTGAATCCTGAAAAGTTGATAAATATTATGTTATTAATTTGCCAATATAAGTCATTGATTTGTACAGTATAACATAACCTTATTTAATTGTTCTTAAGCATTTTTAATTTAAATAATATTCTCCAAAATGGAACTGGCGAAGGATAATTCCCCAGAGCACCCCGCGTGACACTATTTCGCTATATCCTATATACGTCCCTGGTCTCTGAAGGTACCTATACTAGCCGAGCCACCCAGCACACCGTCAGTGTACGCTGGCTCACCGCGCCAGTAGGACTATTCCATTCTTCTCCTTAAGCTCCAATCTGACAGCTACAAAACCTCTCCTCTAATATTCCTCACCATTTGCTCCACACTAATCATCCTTCTCTATAAAACATTCTCTTGTAATACGATCTCCTCCATATACATCTTCAAATCGACAGTCACATAAGATCGATAGTCGCGCGTATCGCGAACTCGAACTTGAAATCGAAATCGATATCGTATAGGTTAATAGTAGTAGATCGAAGAGTTTTCACACAATCAGGATGCCGGCAGACGCTGAGCTCAGTAATCTGCTTAGCAGGAGGCAAAGGATCAACGAGGAGCTGGAGGAAGGGAAAGAAGTGAAAAAGCAATACAAATTCGTAAACGTTTACACGGAGTTCCACGAGCTGTCCCGTCGCGAGATCAAGCAGTATGAGCAGACCTTCAACAGGTGAGGACCTTCCCCATTTCTTTCTTCTCCTTCCCCGCTTATGATTTTTACTGGGGATTCGTGAGTAGGAAACGCCGGGAAAATTTTGTCGTACATTGTTAGTTTGAATGGAGGTTCTTGGAATGAACGCGTGGACTTAAATATTTCCCTTAGTAAAGGTCCTATTTCTATGGTATTTCTTTGTCCGTAGAAAAGTTTGAATAGCATTGTTCGATCTATCGGTTAGTAATGTAAAGCCTGCTGCTATAGCTATTCATCTATATTAGGCATATTTTATTTGAATTTAATATATAATTATAATATATAATATAAAATTAAATACATAATTACATCAAGAGTTTTATCGTGAAGTTATCGTATCATATAACTCATTTTATTTCATTATTAGGAAATGATACTCATTTTATCAATTTAAAATTAAATCAATATTCAGTACGAAGAAGAAGAATTTTTTAAAAAGTTTTAAAAACGTTCGTAATAATTTTCTTATTAAATTTTGTTAATTTGCCAACTGAAAAACGAATTATTATATCGAATACAATACAACTAATAAGAATGAAGAAATTGGTATAAAGAATTTCAAATTAATAGTATTTTTGTAAAGACCGGTGTAAAAAAATATATCGATGAGTGCATATAAAAATATCGATTAAAGTTACTAGAATTGACAATTACGATAAATAGTTTATTTTCTTCCGTCATATTCGGTTTCCTATTATTTGAATCTTTTGAATCAATAATCGATACCTTTAATCGAATAGATTAGTATCGAAATAAACCTTTGTCATGAAGTAAACAATTTGTCAGACGTATTTGTTCTTTACCAAAAATTCTTTCGTTGTTTTTCGTTGCGAACAAAGAATCGCGAGATAAAACGCAAGGAAATCGAGAGTGAATCGCGGCTCCTGTCGCGTTCGCTGCGGTTTTCCTACTTGTTTACGTTTACTTGCTCGAGTTTACGTTTCTCCCCACGAACAGATCATGTTCCACTGGTCAGATACTTTTTATACGTGTGAAAATACACGAAATAACACTGGGGATCGGTTGAAATGTAATACCTCTTATTTTATTACTTGTGCTGTTCCGGTCTTAGGTGTAACTAATTGTTAAAGTACTATCCTATTTATTAAACCCAACATATGATTTATGTTTAGCGTATTATACAATATGCCTATTTGTTTAAATTTTGAAAAAAATTTTTAAGTGAGTTAGATATTTTACTTCGACGAATACTTAAGTATTGTAAGTAGAATTTTTGTATGTTTATAAAAGAGCAAGATTCTAGTAGACTACAGTTTATTAGTCTAACCTAAAATCTAGGAATTTAGTTGGTACCCGTATATCAGTATCCTGGGAAGCAAGTGGAATAAAATTTAAGAAGCACAGATATATATAACTGTGAAATTACATGGTGTTGTAAATGAATCAAGAGTCTAGTAAGATTGAAGATTTTGAATATTTTGGATATTCTGATCGACTTGAAACATTTGAATTTTTTTGAAAATGGAGTAAGATCTAATGTAGGATAACGTTCACAAAATGCAGATGTTCATGATTTTCACGACACGTGACATTATAAAAATTTTACGATTGAAAACTCAAACAAATCAGTAATCACATATCTTATGAACATTGAAGTCTACGAAGTCGGCACAAAGTGCAACGTGATATTAAAAACACAATCGAAATTCGAAAAAGCCATAAATATGTGACCTAATAATTCATCATAGAAGTTTTGAAATCTAACACTATTAGTGATTTCAAGAAATATCCCAAGACGACTGGAACATCCCCAGACGGTTGCTTATCCAGAAATAGACTGGAACCTACGCGCAAGCGTGTCCCGAAGTTTCTACGGTCACCTTGCCAGATTCTCGCAAACGTGGAAAGAGGAAGAAAATGGAAAAGTCACGCGAGCATCGTTACGAAACCGCAGATGGTAGAATTGATGACGTAGTTATTTTGTAGCATGCCAGAGGAAAGAGTGTTCACTGTGAACGCGTGTATAGCCCGTGTTGGAGGCCAGGACAGACGACCTCGAGGTCTGTCCTCCATCTCTCTTGTTCTTCTTGTAGGTATTTCGGAGTCAAGCGGACAGCAGGTTTGACAAGGCAGAAGCAGGGTGGACGGCCGGCCACTTGTGCTGCATCTTCCAAACCTGTGTGCACGCTTATTTCGTTATCTAACTATACGGCAAATATATATAGAAATTTTAGCTGTATCTGCGATTCGATTACTATTCCTGGTCGAGTTTCTTCGTGATCATTTAGATTAGATCGGGGAAGAGCGAATTTCTTTTTATTTTTGTTATAAGAATGAACATTAATACTATTAAACTGTTAATTGAAAGTATGAGATAATTTGGCAGTAGAATTATATTATATCTTAAAGAACTTAGTTCCATTCTCTTCCGAGAAAGAATTTTAATAGATAGGCGTGGATTTCTAACACTCATTAATTGTCATCAATTTTTCAGTGCATAAATTATTTGAAACGAAACTGTGAGTGAAAAAATTGTACAAGTTCCATTTCAAGAATTTTTGAATTCTATGAAATTAATTAATCTTCGAGAAAGTGTATTAGAGACATCCTTTAGTTCAACTAGACAATTTTTCAATGCATAAATTGTTCTAAAAAAAATACAGTAACATGTAACTGTTACTGTAGAATGTTCTTTCAAAAGATGTTTCTTGGACCGTAGAACCGATAATTCTTCAAGATCTAAACAATCAAATTAATTAAATCAATACGAAAGTGCATTAAATCATCCAATGACGATCAGAAAGATCAAGGCACATTTTTCTTAAGAAAACCACGGATAAATTATTTATACGAGTGAACGAAAGGAGATAGCTTGATAAATCTGGGAAAGTTTCACCGCGAAACCAAGCACGTGGACAAAGTACATATCGTGCACGATGGATGATACCTTAGCCGGAAAGACACTTGGTACACTGTCCAACGAGTTCTTCTTGTTAGAGAAATCAGTTATCTACTTTTCTGTGGATAGTCATTCAGTGTCTCATTACAGTTCTAATGAAATTTCAAAATATTTTACATTGCACGTACAATATGTAGGCAAAAGTTTTCAATGATAAGTGTTCAAACATATTTGTGAGCCAGTGCATTTGCTAAATGAATTGTGCAACAGATCTCCATGTTTAATTAACATGTATTATTACTTATTTTATTGACTTGCATCTATATATACGTACAGTATATGATTATGTTGTTTTTTTTTTTTTGATAATTTTGAAAGATGTTCATGATTTTATAAAGGAAAAATAATTGGAGCGACTACGTATCTCTTTCTCTTGATGGTATATGCGACACTCAACGTGTTAAAGTCACTTTATGATCATAATGTCACAGGTCGTTCAACTCCTGTTGATATTGCGTTGATTAATTTTATTATTTGTTGTTTAGTTACTCTTTTATATGTATGTATTACTTATCGCTTAATTATAAAAAACTGATACGTCAATGTAAAAAAGTCATGTTGTAGCGATCTTTAATATAATATTGAAGTAATTGATTTTTAAAACAATATGAAAATCGCTGTTACTTTTAGTTAAGAATCAAAATTGATATCGATATTCGTTATAGATATTATTTCAAATACTTCATTGATCAAAAATTGCAAACATAAACGTTCGAATACTTTCTGACTCATTGTCTATGTTACACGTGTAGTAAACAAGGTGTTACGTATCTGTTATACATTACACAGAAATTTTTATAGCCGCTCCTATTGTGTTTCGATTATCTTAGACATAAAATATTTGGCTAGATAGTAAATATTTCAATATTTTTTCTAGAAATAAATGAAACGAGCAGCGTAATGTTCCAAAAGAAAATCAATTCAATCCGAAAATTTGCTAAAGTTGTCATTTACGGAAAAAGGGCATCGTCTACAGGGAAAGAGATCGTTATCGTAAGAGATGGTATCGTTAAAATTTCAACGTTTCTCTCGATAACATTCGTTGATAAAAAAGCTTCAGTATACCGAAAAAAAAGGGAAGAAGTATTCAACAAAATGTAATGAAAAGTAAATGAGAAAAATGTCAGAATATGTAAAAATATAATTAAAAATTCTTAAAGTTTTATAGATTTGATTTAAGAAACTAAGATAAGTATCGTCTAATATTTTTGTTCTACGACATGCCTTAAATTTCATAAATAAATATTAGAAATCTTTCAGAACTTTAAATTACATTTTTATAGATATATTTTTAGAAACAATAAAATATTAATCCATTTTTGGAATAATGCAGATTCCTTGATAATTAGACTGCGGCTATTTATGAAAAGTCATATTTCTATGAATATAATTAAAAAACTGGAATTCTGGTAAAAAATTACTTTGCCATATTAGATATTATAACGACTGCTATATTTCGGATATTTTATATACTTCTCCATATTATGTGTATTATTTAAATATTCAGATATTCAAATATTCCATGAATGCATAAAAATCTTTAATCCAATATTAAACTGGTTATCATGCGTTTCTTTGAAAATGTCGTTGTTCTAATCCTATGTATTTTATGTTTGGAAGAATTCGAGTCGTCAAAGCGATGTAAGCACTGCTCACCTTACCATCCCACACATGGATGCAATTTAATCTCATAGCCGTAAATATTCTTAAAAGAAGTAGTAATCGTAAACTGCTTAATAGCCACTCCAACTACTTAAGAAGGTAATATTATGGCAACTTTTTGCCTTAAAATTAGTTAGGTGATGACGTCAAGTACGTGTATTAAAAGCATTGAAGAATGTTTTTCTTCTCCTTTTTCCTCTCAGTTTTAAATAGCGTTAGATCGTCGAAAGTAATTAAAAAATCACGTATACAAGAGAGTTTATGACTCATTAAAGTGTCAGTGGTAAACAGTGATAGTTATACATATAGACATTTGTTGGGTCTGATTCATTAAGAGAATGCAGATGATAATTTTATCTTACAGTTAAATTGTCAACGAAGAGTAGCTATTATATGATACGGTAAATCTGCGTATGTTCATTATGCAGATATAAATGTGTATCATATATACTGATTCATAAAAGTATTTGCGTAGTACATACCTTAGAGAAATTGTGGATATAGTAAACAATGGTTATAAAAAATATTGACACGAACCTTTGTTGTCTAATCAAGCATTTCTTTTATTAGGTTTTATACATATATGTATTTCATTTTCATAATGTCAAATTTTTATAGTCATATGAGAGTATTACTAAGTGATAAAAGATTCAATATATGTACTTAAATTAATTAGCTTAATTGGCTTAATTAATTAGCATGTAAATGCTATAATTAGGATGCGAATTTTTATGTAAATTTGTATTTTTGTAAACGCAAATAAGAAATGAAACCTAAGCGGAGATCTCGTTTATCCCTAAAATGTAACAACAAGTACCTTACTTTGGATATTTCATACATTTTTGCGTATTATTCTGTACATTTTTGCACTTTTAAATTTCCCATAAATGCATAATCCGCAGTCTACGATAAATATAATAGTGTGTTAACACTTTTTGTAGCCACTGTATGCATTATACAAAAGCTTTTTAAACTTCATTAGTATTGAAGGGGAAAACGAATGTTACAATTATGTCGGTAAAATTTTATCTAAATTAGAAAATTGTTGTGAATGTTCCAAGTATTTTACGCCTATCAAGGGAGATCCGATTTTTAGTTTAGTTCATTTAATTATTTTGCTTATAATATTGCAGCTGTCGTGTTACATGGAACGAAAGATTTTGTTTTAGAGCTGACCGCAGGGTAAAGGGTTAGAAAAGAAACTTTTACGCATAGAAAACTGAAAAAATCTGTTCAAACCGCAATCGAGCTGGATAAGAGGCGGCACCGCGGTTTCTTTGTCGCGTAAAAGTAAAAGGTCAGTCAGTATCGGCGAATTTCACAACGCGATTTCTAGCTGTTTCAGATAGTGTTACACAAAACCATTCTATCCACTTGGGTATAATTTTACATCTGTCAGTCTAACTATTTCTAATGACGAAAATTTCACAAAAAGGTATCTTTTCTAAGATACGTATCGTCATAAATTTTAACGAGTTTGCTGGGCTAATCGTGTCTTCCAAGTAAGATTTGAGCAATTAAATGTACGTTAATGTGAATGAAAATTAGAGAGTTCATAAATAAGTATTAATAGTTGATAATAGTCATTAGTAGTTGAAAGACTCTAGGACATCTTTTTATTTCTCATTTTTATTGCTCCGATACTATGAGCATTCTTTCTTAGTTGCAATATTACATATAAGCGGAAAATGATTAAAAAATATGAATTTAGCAATGATTAAATAAAGTTGTGAATTTTGCTATGAATGATGATTAAAAATTCCATAGTTCAGTGAAGCACTCGTTGACAATAAGCAGCATTCGCTCTTAATTACAATATCGTACATGGAAAATGATTGAAAAAGATTAACTTAATGGCGAATAATTCCATTGAACGTAGAGTAAATTCCATTTAGTGAATTTACAATTATACACTTTAATGAATTTTAATCATTTTAATTACTGAAGAACTAATCTTCTGGTCGTGAATATTTATAATATTGTGAAAGTTACCTTTCTAACCCAGAAAATGTATTATTTTTTATTTTATTTCAAGGCTCGTACTAATTTGAAAGTAGAGTGGGGTGAGACGACTATAGTAACCGGAAGTGGTGTGTAGATAAAAGCAACCTACATAGCTGCATCCAACAGCAAGTGACAAACTTCTACATTTACTATCAAATGTCAGCGAACCTGTATATCAAAGCACGGTACAAAAGAGAGATATATATTTATAAAGTTAGTCAACCGTATTAAGTACATATTTAGTCGGTTATCGGTACATTGGTTTTTCCGACACTCTGTCGTTGTCTTCTTATTATTTCCTGCTTCATACCTGGGAAAAAATTTCTTTCACCATGTTGTTACATCCTATTTTCTCTGGCTAGTGGTTTCATTTTCATAATAGGTACGTATAGAGATTCACGAAGATATCCGAACTCTTTTACATACCTTTTATGAATATATTGTTAGCATTCGAATAGGTTTAGAAATTCTATAAATAGAACAACAGTGATTTTGTAATATATATTATACAATACTGTTATAATTGTTATGTACATTAGCTTATAGAAATTCTATAATAGATTGTTCAGGTACGTAACATTTTAAAATTTAATTAGCACTGTTATGAGACTGTACTGTTATGATGATACTGATAATGATTGGAGGAAATCTGAAAATATATGAAAATATATAATAAATTATAAAATATCTAGTACAAGTACCTATACGTGTATTTCAGAGATCAAAAAGTTATTTA
The DNA here is from genome assembly GCF_014825855.1 of Bombus pyrosoma. Taxonomy (NCBI): domain Eukaryota; kingdom Metazoa; phylum Arthropoda; class Insecta; order Hymenoptera; family Apidae; genus Bombus; species Bombus pyrosoma. The sequence continues at coordinate 7,003,047 of NC_057783.1, forward strand.
AGCAGTCAATTACCCATTATATATTACCCATTTGTATCACTTATTATATGCTTGATACAACTACTCTCCAATGCTATTAATTCCGTCTTGTAATGCTATCTTTTTCCCCTTCGCGATCATTACAAGGGAAGTCCTAATGTATTCAGGAGTAAGATCGATATAGCAATTGCTACGTAATCAATCATTCCCACGTAGAAAATATAAATTATAGTAGCGTCCACTGGTCACACATTGCTCATGATATTATTGTATATTAGCGTCATGAAACAATGATACAACATATCAGAATAAATTATACTTCCGCCTTTAGATTATGATCATCGTGACTGGTTGTGTGGTTGTATGGCAGCTGATTAATGTCGTGTCTCTAATATATCATTATTTATCATTTATAATATTTGGTTTGATCTGTTTTATAGCGGTTCGTTTCTGTCGAATCAACAGTATCCTTTCGTCTTAAGAAAATCATTAGCTGACAAATTAAAAAAATTTGTTAACGATAGAAAAAGAGAGATTCGGTTGAAAGCGGCTCAAAGGATGCAGATGGATTAAAATATTGCTCCTCTAGCCAAAGAAAAGCCCCTATAATAATTTCGCATGCAGAAACGCTAATAAATCGATGATCTAACGAGTGAGCGGCATGCTAAAGTAGTTGAAACTGTACGTAATAAATTACAGATTGCCAAGCAAACACTCGGGAGCCGTGCAAGAGACACTGAAGGTCTATTGAATGTTCGTTGCCACTAAATTACACGCGTCCGAGGTAGAAATTCTGGCTGCGTACGATATGACGATCGTGTGTACAGCTGTACTCGTGAACATCGGTATAAAACACGATATAACGTATTCGTTACATTGTCACAACCTGTGCGTACATACGGTACACGTGGGAATTATTTTTCATGGGGGACACGTTCGAATGTCTGGCCTTTTCCAAATTTCATATGCGACAGAGGGTTCGGCCGCGCGGTACCGGAAGTCATCAGACTGCGCGCGCGATGAATTCGTTCCCGTGACTAACCGTAGGTACACGTAACGCTTTGATTCACACGCGTCTATGTACATAGACTATCCAATGTAAATATAAAACTTACAACGAGTGTAGTGATTCATTCTTCACGTTGCAAACGCTCGTTGTTAATTCCACCGATAAATTTCCAAATGAAACGCGTGATTGAATTGAACACGGTGTAACATTACACCGGCACAATTGAATAGCCGCTCTCGATTCTGAAACGCGAATGAAAGTTATCAACGAGACCTGATTTCTTTCTTTGCGTATGCAGAGGAATCTTGAGAAATTGTTTGTTTTGTTTCCAGGATGTATTAATAGGATTAGTAATTTATTGGTATTTCCATTTTGAAGCTTTAATGGTACAATTGATTAGCAATTGTACCATTCGCTTTTACAATGTTCTCTTATGAGACGAGGAGCTTTCTGTGGAAAGAGGAGAATCGTGTTTGTAAATTTATTTATATGGTAGTCTTCGTCCGAGTCAGTCGATCTATGTTTCCTGTTAACAAATTAAAGAACATTCACAATGTTGAAAGAATTTATAGATTATTTTTAACTCTTTAGGGACTGAATCTTTTTACTCTATGAGAAAAATTGTATTTTCATTAATCATTAATAGTAGTATATCAAAAAAGAATATTTATATATATATATTATTTCAAACAATTTTTGTATTATCTACATAGTTTCAGTGACACTATATTGTGAAGATATAGACACATGATCATACTACTTTCAAGTTATATACTGACTTTATAAATGACTAAAACTAAATGCATATTGAGTCTGCTGACATGCGAGTCTCTCGAAAGCCAAACTCAACAAAAGCTTAGTCAACTTCAGATTCTTTTCTCGACTTCTTTACCCCGATTCAGTGTCCTCATGATTAATGTTCAACTTTCTTCTAAAAACAAATTCTTGAGCTTATTTATTGTAAGAAACCGACAATAATCTTGAAAATTCAAAAGCTGAATTCAAAAAAATTATTCTTACAAAATCACAAATTTTTGTCTACTTTTCAATTTACATCTTTACACGAAGCCAATCGCTATAGCTTCTGAAACATAAACAATAATTGTAAGTTCAAAAGGTAAGTTTAAAAAATAATCCTTACAAAATCATTGGTATTTTCCACTCTTGAATCTTATCTGAGGGACGAAGAATCCCAGGAACATGAGTGCCATGAATCTAATCAGTGTGGTTTTTGAGCTTCTCACATTATAATATTTGGCAACAAGAAAACTACTACTACTTTCACATATACTTGTACATCTATAGCACGTGAAGCATATTACGAAAGAAGTGATCGCAAAGGAAAACGATAGAACTTTCCATGGGAACTGATACATTGTTCGTTATGGATGAAATAAATGAAAGCTTAATTATACCGCGTATCCGCTTCACTTTCTCGCAGAATGCATAATCGATCGGTGGTTTTCAAGCCGCGGAAAAGTGGGATTCAGTGTTATCAGAAGAAATAGGTTCGCTCGGAATGCGGTTCCAAGTTTGGCGGACTTGTACAACGACGACGGGCGAACCGTTATTTCAAAACCATTCGCGAGAATCACGCGTTCTGAATACGTAAACGGTGTTAGAATTTATTCGACTGGTAGAACAGTGTCGTGACGATATTTCATATCGATCAGGTTCGATGCTTTTATGGATGGAATAATGTATAATGTAGGGTATTCTGGTCGAAGATGGAATTGTTCTTCAACCTAATTCTTTTAACTTCGCTGTGTGCTACATGTTAGCTCGCTGAGAAATCTGTATTCAGTTTGCATTCAAATTTAGAATCTTTAAGAGACTCTCTTATGTCAACAATTAAAGCAAGCGATTTATATGAATTTTTTGTAGACTGGCTACTAGTTAGATGGGACTAGACCTTTCTGGTAAAATATAGCCTTCAAGTACAAATGTAATCTTTTTTATTTGAATTCTTCTTATCTTTGGTTTGGTAACTTTTTAAATTGACCTGCACAGTAACTGGAAAAATGATTAATTAATCAATTTCGGACAAAGCTGGTTCACTTTGTTATAAATTTCATCAAGCATTGAACCATACATTTTTATCCGATTATTTATTATCCTCAATTTATTAAACTCAATTTATCTGCCGAGAAAAGTAAATGTTCCTTCTAAACGCTAGAACCTTCCAATTACTCATGTTTTCCTCTGAAGAATAGGTCCGATCACAGCGTAAAGGATCTAACTTTAGGAAAACCTTTTAACTTTTGCATTCTGATGATTGTGACAGATGCTATATTGCATGACAACAATGGTTACATTGCCAAATTTAATTAACCATAAGACTTGTATGATATATGATAAACAGTAAGAAGAACTGAAATAAAAATATTACTTTTGTACTTCAATACTATCTATCTATATTCTGAAAATGTCTAGTTCCATGTAACCAGTGGTTAGTCTAAAAAAAAATTCATAAAAATCGCTTTCTTCCATTGTTGTTACACGAGAATCCTTTTTTAATTCGCTCTTGATTCGAATAAAAGAAAATTTATTCCATTTCCTTTTTTTTTAAACTTATTGGTAAAATAATTTGACCTATTTTTGACAAAATTGTTACGCCTTTGGATTAATAGATGTTTTAGAACTTCAATTGTCAGGATTTTCGTAGTATGTTTTCCTTCAAGTTTCAAGATGTAACGGTACGAAGCATGATTTTCGATTTCTTATATTGAAAAAGGAATTGTGGTAATTTAGAGATTTTAAACTAGAGTATTTATATAGAGATTTTTAGATTATTACATCCTTCGATACTGATTTACAAACACTACTTATTAGTGATTTATCTGATAACATACTTCATAAAGTAAATGATAAGGATTGACTAAGCTTGAGATAACATTCCTCCTTTTTCTTTCTGCTAGTAATTTTACATTCCTTATATTCCTCTCACCAAACTTAGAAACTTTTAATTATTTACAATTGTCTTTCGAATATTTTAATCTTTATTTCCCTATATTACATTCTGATATCTCAAGTTTATAAACAAATATCTATTAGTGCTTATCAAATGTAACGTTTCCAAATTGTATAATTGTCAAGGTTCACACAGGCAATTTATTTATCTATTCTATAATGGTTCGAGGATTGAATTACAAGGAAAATTGGCGATGCACCATGCCTCTCTAGTCTTGTTTCGTATTATCTTCACGTGGCTTTGAAGTCTGCACCGAGTCCATTGAATAGTACTCATTATCGTACACGGTTCAGCCGGGTTTAAAGGTGTCCCGCGACTCAGCGGAAATCAAGTGCATCTGCAACACACGAGCGTGTACCCATCGTATTAAGGATCGTGCACAATAAAACCGTTTCGTCGACTTTTTTCATTCCTATTCAACAGTCACGCTCGATTGCACTTTTCTTTATATCGGTCTTCTTTTGTTGCACTCCTGGCTGAATCATTTTCCTCATGTTCCACGTTGACGCATGTTTTACATGCTTAACACCTTGTTTAACTAAATCTTTGCTGGCTAAGTCTGACCTGTTCGAGTCGTGAAATCATTGCAACGAAATGCAAATAAATAGTACAAATAAGTGGATAGAATCTTTCATGTTGTTCCTTTTGATGTTTTAATTGCCTCTTTGAATGCTTTAATCGACGTGATCACGTTCTTCAGGATATAAATTCTTATGACGTTGTTAGTATTCGCTGAATGATGCAAGAGATTAAAAGTAATGGCACCATGAATGAAAATTGAACCCAGGGAAACTTAAATGAAGAAAAATATTTCAATGTTCAGTTTCACTCGTTAAATTCTCCTGTATTCGACGTTCTTCTGTCGGTAAACGCACGTTTCGGAGGAAATCATATAGTTATTGCTTTTGTACGGCCAACTATAAAAGAAATTATTCAATTTTTAATATCACAATTTCTAGTTTAAAACATAAAATCTTCTTTTATATAAAATATAATCAGCTGCACAAAAATATAAAATATTCCCTGTAAACAAAGAAGAAAGTAAATTACAAACAATTCTAAAATTCATATTTTAGACGTAATTTTGAAACTCGACTTTTAAATCTAATTGACAACTATCGCAAGTAAAGTATAACTTTGGTACGATACTTGGTAGGAATAGTGAGAATCAAACAGCTGCAAAAGAACGTTGTAACCTTAGCGCCACAGAACGGCGATGACGTCCTTCCGAATACAAAAGAAAGATCTACGCTGCATCGATCTTGGAAAGAATGGTAGTAGAAGGGTGAGAGGAATATATCAGGCGAAGTACCAGCAGTCACCTTGACCCAGTTCCCTCTGGATAGTCTTGGGAAACGACGAGGAACGAATCAAGCACGACCAATAATACAAGAATTGATTTTGCGATAACAATACCCGGTTGCCCTGTATAGTCGTGTAATAGCTTAGATGGCCTGGTTTTAAACGATCCCGTTATAGTAATTTTCATCAATTTTTTCGTTTAAAATCATCTTTTGTAACCCTTTTGTAATATGGAGTAGAAAATATTAAAATGTGAGTAATATAAAAATTGAAATTTTCTCGACATTTTTCTATCTTTCTTCTTTCATTTTTCTTTCGTGGAGAAATGTGATGAAATTGAAACAAATGTCGTGTCCATGAAAGAGAGATAGAGATAGAGAGAGAGAGAGATAAAATGGATCGAAAGGTCAAATGTGGAGTAAAAGTCAGAAGTTGGAGATTGTTTCATCTGAATTGTGGAATCCAGATTCTGAATTTAGTTGTTGGTTCAATATTTCGATTAATGTGGATTTTATTGAATTATACATTATTTTGTATTCATTTATAATTTATAATTTATTTACGATTGTATATTATATCGGTGATTACTCGAAAATCGTACTTTAGGAAGAACTGTGTTAAGGTAATAAGATTTCACAGAGTTTGATAGAAGACTTAGAAGGAAATTATATTATAATGGAGCTTCATATTGTAGTTATATAATAGTTCTTAAGAACTAGTGTCAATAAGAATTGTTACAAAAAAATCTTTTATCTATATAGTTAACAAATAATTATTTATTTTGGACGGATTATCATTTAAAGAATATTAAAGTAGGGAAATGAGAATAATTCCAAAAGTATCATTCGCTTTATTAAACATCTGATTTGCTAAAAATGTCACTTCTCGAAATTGGAAATAGGTATCATTAAGAATAGAATTTACACATAACAATGACCAACCTTAGCGTTCATTATCGTTCAAGTAATTATGGATAATTCCGTAGATTATATCGTGAAACAAATATCAAATGATTGAAAGGAAACATTTGTACCATAACGAATCTGAGACAATATACTAACACATAGATTAAACAAGCTTATCAATTGAATATTCAAATTGGCTGTGAAATCGCGAATGAATCACGCATACGAGGAGAGATAGCTGGAGTCCAGCAGATATACCATCTACAGTTCTCTCTCACTCATATTGATCAGAGCTGTTTGGCCGTGCTCATAAACGTGTAACCTCGACCTTCGAACGATTCTTGCTCTCCACTTCGACCAAAAGGAGCTTCTTCAACTTTATGCGATTCGATTACTGGTTTATGGATACAGGATGTCGAAAAAATATTGTGCCAAATTCAAAGATAATATTTCTTAAAATAAATACAATGGAACAAAGTGAAAATATACAAGGATAAATAAAAAATGGAATTAAAGATAGAAAATTCGAATTCTTCGATTACGAAAGAATTTATAATAGATATATACTTCTTAAAATGAATGGAAATATATAAAAATAAGATAAACACAACAGCAAAAAAATATTGCAGATAAAAATAGATAAGTACAAAGGAATAAAGTATATAAAAATAAAATGGGAATGGAATTAAAGTAGATAAAAACAAACTTCGAATTTTCAATTTACTAGTAGAGATATATTGTTCGACAGAGAGAATACACGAAGAAGAAATGAGGAAGACAGAAAACTTAAAATTCAGAGCAATCTTGTCTACATTACTCTCAATAACGAACTGTAGGTTATCGTTCAAGCAAGTGGAAATTGTTTTTCCTACATATCATCCGGACTGGAAATTAAATGTTAATCACACGCAATTACCAACCGTGTCTATTATCAAGCAAAGTGATTCGAGAAATACAAGAAAAATTTGAAGAGGAATAGGAAGCCGTGAATCATCGAGAATTTCATCTACGGTCGTGCGTATAACAGTGATTACGCAATATAATTCACGTTACACGTGACTATTGCATATTTTCTTTTTTTATTTTTTTTAAGAGGAGAGCAGTTGATCACGATAATTAGAGCTGGTTGAACCACATTTTCAGTTGTTTTTATCTCACTGAGACTTTATACATCGCTCGGTCCAATTACTCTGGCGCGTTGATTAAATAAAAAAAAGAAAAAGGGCGCGAGATTATTTAATCACGTATCGTTATCTGATAAAACCGTTATCACGGCTGGTTGTAAACTAGAGAAGCACATATCCCGCTCGAGTAGGCCCGATTTTATGGCTGAAAGTTTAGAGTATAGGGAATTTAAAATATGGAGAAACCTTGTATTTTATGCAAATTATATACTAGCTCGAAGGAAGTGGATATTGCAAAAAATTTGGAATAATATGTAAAAAGTTCTATGAAAAATTGGGCAAAATTAAATTTGTAATAATAATATATATTTGTAATATATAATTATTGCAGTATTTAGAATTGTAGATGGATAGAATATGAGAGGTGAAAAGTTGCATGAAAAATTTGCAGAGTTATAAAATATTTTAGTATAAAGTATAGGAAGCTATACGAAAAATTGTGGAAAATTGTAAAAAATATTATAATAAATGGATATGATATATGGAGAATATGATATATATCTAGGTTAATGGAAAATACTTAACTCTTTAGAAGATCTATGAGAAATTTTAAATCACCCACTATGAAGAGTAAATTTTTGGGTGTTCTCGGGCTATTAATATGTATTGTCAATGCAGTATTGTCAATATTTATTGATAAATTGAATTTTCGTTTCGAATTTCGTTGAGAATTGTTGAAATATAGACCGTTCGATTGCCATTTATTTCAATTTTAACAAAACTTATTGATAGAAAAGAAATTCAATGCTAATCATAAAAATTAAATCTTGAGAACATTGGAAGAATGCCTGAATAAAAAATATGAAAATCTCTATGGCCGCAAAATTAAGAAAAGGAATTATATTTCTAGATAACAATAGATGTCGAAGACCGATTAATAAAAATTTCAATTTAGATATCCATTACGAACGGAACATCCAATTCGTATTTCTTTATGTTTATCGAATTTCTTTAAACATTTCATCGTATTTAAACGAAATATTTCTTCTCGAAACATTTTTTCTACCTGAACTACAATTTTCACATCAAAGAACGTGTTCTAAAAAGAGAACAACCATGAAATGCATTTCTAGTCGGTGGAAGTTTTCAGAGTCGGATCAGATCCGATCTTATCGACCGATGTGCTTGGTTGAATCGACAGGCAACAACAGCGTGGTGTACACGCGTGGTAACTCCCTTGGAAAGCTATTTACGAGTAGCTATCGGAATCGTTTACACGGAAAGTCGATTTCACGAGCTTCCGGCTCGTGGACAACCCGTAACGAACGCCTCAACCCGTTGACATTCTCTTGTTCTCCCGCTTTCGAAATCGGTACACACCACCGATTGTCGATCGTTCTCACGTCCTGCCTTCTTCGATATAATTGCGTTACAACGTTAATTAAAGTAACGAGTTACGAGATTCGAGTCAGGCAAACGCTTTCGTTTGCATTCATTCAACTCGAGATACTCGGGAAAAATGCGGCCAGACATTCGTTTGGGAAGCTTCACCGTAAAACGAACTTGCTAATAGGATGTTTTGTAGAATTCTTTAATTCGAATGTTTTTTACCAGCAATGTGTATGGAGTGTAACTAGTGGTAGGTATAAAAAAGAGGTGATTTTATGTGGTAAAATAAATTGAAAATATAGAATACAATTCTTTTTATGCAAGATTTGACCTTCGAAATAGTTGATCTTAAATAGGTGTACATTTAAACATGTCTTGATTTGAGAGTAGAACTAGAACTGATGAAAATAAATAGATATATGTAACCATAATTCTCTCATAATACAAGTCAACATTAATTGTGACAAAAGTATTTTTGCACATATTTGATAATTTTTTGGTTAAAATGTTTAAAATCTAGCGTTTCGATGATAGTTAAATATGTTACTCTCTCCAGTTACGTTTATATTTAATGCACTAGATATCAACGGATGAATCAGAACATTCAATGAAACAGATTTCATTCAGGAAGAAGGTCATAGGAAAAGAGATAAAGCGATGTATATCTAATTTTGGAAATAATTTTTAAACGAAATAAATAGAAGAAATTGAGAAACTTACAACCAGAAATTAGGAATTGAATTTAAAAAATTGTTTTTCCATAAAAGATGGAGAATAGAAAGTAATATGTTTTCTGCAATGTTTGTACTAGTAAGTCACGTATTAAATTATATACGTATATTAATTTATAACTAACATATTTTATTTACTTTCAGGTTCGACGCGGGTCACGATGGATTCTTGGATTTATCCGAGTTAAAACGTATGATGGAGGTTTTAGGAGCGCCGCAGACCCACCTGGGTTTGAAGGCAATGATACAGGAAGTGGACGAGGATGGCGATGGACGGATTTCCTTCCGCGAGGTTTGCCATTTCGCCCGTTGATTGCCGTTCATTTTCGAAAATTTCGCTGCACACGCTCCTTCCTCTATAATAAAATATGTAACGCAGCAAATAAAAAGGCGGAAGTAACTCTATTTACGTAACAGGTTCATTTTACAAGGGAATCAGTGCATTCGTGAATACTTTCATGCGAATTATCTTCCTAAGTTTAGGTTTCGCTATTGTTATTACAGACTGCGGACTTTTATGCATTTATAGGAAATTGAAATGTGCAAAAATGTACAGAATGCAGGCGACACGCGAAATTATTCGAAGTAAATAACTTTATAAAATATTTAGAGGTAAAACAAATTTTTATGTATATATGTTTTGTTATGTTTTATTTTGATATGCAGAGGAAAATTTTAATTTAGATTTTGAGATTCTGTTTATAAAAATGTAGATTTACATAAACATCCACAGTTTAGTTATTATCTTTAATAACTATATCTTTAATAATATAAAATTCTTTGATCCGAATTTCACTTTGTAACGTTGAAATCGTTTTATTTCTTGGTGATGAAGATTGCATTTAATGCGTGGCCGCACGTGTCATATACACTCCATAAAAATAGTCCCGCCCCATGGGGTGTTCGACGCGTTGCTCTTTCACCGTGGCCACAGTGTTTGTTCTCCATGTGTGGCCCTGGCACATTTGTGGGGCTCAAGCTGTTCTATTTCAGTGAAGTACACTGGTTTCAGACGGTTGTTTGAAGTACGTACATGTTGTGATAAAACATTATGATAAAATTGTTAGTTTATTGTAGAGCTCAAGCTCAGCTCCAATCTACTGTTGCTTGGTCTATATTCTCTAACCAACTATGTGTTATTACTGTATTTTAGGATTTTGAACTAGAATTGTTAAAGTAAGACGATTTTTGCAAATTGATCTTTTTATAGGAAGCACTTCTATGAATTTTTATTTATTCAAAATAGCATGAAGCATATAAGAAAGGTTCTCATAAACCAGTCTTTCAATAATAAAGTCTTTTATGAATTTTTATTCATTCAAAGAGCTATGAGTCATATCAGGGAGGTTCTTTTAAATCGATCTTCTGATATACAACATTTATGAATTTCTATGCTTTCATAAGACTATGAGTCACGCAAAAAAAATTCTTCTGAATCCATCCTTTAATATTGTGTGGAAACTCTTTTATGAAACTTTCTAAATTGTTGAATACATGAGGAATATTTCACATTACAATATCAACTTTATTTTATCGAATTCAAAGAACTATGAGAAAAATCAAGAAGCTTTTTTCCAGCTCTATTTCCTAACAGAGAATACTTTTTATCAATTTTTTGCAATTTTTAAATGCATCATTTTAATATTTCAGACTATGATATTACACGAGACACTCTATCTACCTATCTATTTCTCTTTTTTGATTTCACAACGGCCGTTGAAAAAAATATCGAAATGTGCGGCGAAGTATGTGGAAGTACATGTGGAAGATGTACAAAAATGTTAGGAATAAACGTTAGGACCATCTGGCACTCAAACTAGCGAAAAGTCTTAATAAACATAGAAACATGGGTTCAAAAACTATATTAGTATGGAAGTAGTATGGAAGTTGGGAGATTCAGTTTATAAAAATATAATGTATATCCAGAAGTCCGTTGTGGAAAAAGTGCCTCTCGAAAATGAGGAGGGATTTTTAGTGGGTATGGCGCTACCATCTTGCCGAGTCCCACATAACCTAGTGGCACGGGCCATTGGGTATGCCTAATGCATTTTCCCCTCCTCGCGCAAAAAAGAAAAAAGCTACCTGCACTGTGCAGCGGTCAATTAACAAAAAGGCCTTTAAGGGCACGGATCTTTATTATAGCGGAAGCATAAGACGGTGGTCAGTTAACAAAGCAAGAAGTAGCTCTCTGCTGCATCGCTTTGTACTTTTTGAATTTCGCTCCTCCCTTTTCTTCCTTGTAGATTACATAGATAAGAAGTTACAAATTTTGAATAGCATATGACTTTAGCTAGTGAAATTGGTACACTAAAAAAACGGCAAGAAAATAACTGGAATAAAGAAGTAAGAAATTTTAAAATTTTACAACAGCCGTTTAAAGAAAAATATTGAAATGTCCGGCGAAGTGTTATGGATATAGAGAATGCACAAAAATGTTAGGGATGAACGTTAGGACCATCTGGCACTCAAACATACGAAAAGTGTTAATGAACATAGAAACATGGATTCAAAAGAATGCTTTCAAAATGGTTTCACTAGATTTTGAACTTTGGAGATCTAATCGAAACCCAAGTTATCTACACGTATTGTAGAAAACCATTAGTTAAGGTGTTTTTGTCATTAAGACCTTACCTTTACAACATATGTTCAAGAATTTATATAAAGTTAGATGGACAAAAGAAATAACAATGTACTATTTTAATTATAAATTTTGCAACCGGTCATTTGACCGGGCCTGGTAAGGTTAGTGTTTTGAAGCCATGTTTATTAAGACTTCATCTAGTTTTTATGAATCCCACATACTCCCAAAGTTTGTCTCCGCCTTTTCTTTTTTCTTTTTATATATTTGCATTACGTTATAAGAAATTTCTCAAGGAAAGTAATGGTTTGACGTTGGTATTGCACTAGGAAGGATAAATCGTGAATGCTAAGGCATGCGTATACGTCGAAGGAAAGTTCTCCTGACCGGTGCTAATGCATACCTGGACGTTACTACGTGACGTTCCGCAGTCCTCGAACAAAGCGTTCGATCTGCATACACGCGATCGGTTGTCGGATTCATAGATTACCGTGAATCACGCGCGTCACCGACGTCATTGAACTCGGACACATTGACCAATCTTCCACCTTCCTCTTTTACTCATCGTTTCCTCGATGTAGATCGCAAAACGATATACCGTGGCTACCAAATGATAATACCTTCCGGCGTAAAAATGATAATACATATGTATTGTTTAAATTTAAAAAATATATTAAATTTCACTCATGCTTTAGAAATAATATTCTGATTAAGATAATTACAGAATCATCTTTCGTATCGCTTTCATTAATTCTACAATGCTTTGCTATTTAGAAATAATACACTGATCAAAATAATTAAGGGATTATCTTTTGTATCACTTTGATTAATTCCAAAATCGAATGAAGGAAATTCTAAAAGTTATATACATCGTTTTTCGTCCAATTTTTGGTAATTTGGACATTTGGTATTAATAATAGAATTACCTAAAAGATATTTAAAATCCATGAAAATAAAGAAATTGGTATAAGAACAGTGAGAGTAACTTTGAATACATCTAAAATCTATAAAAATATATAGATTGGTATAAAAACACTATGAAGAGTTCAATTGAATGCTACCGCAAACTATCAAGTGCCTAAGCTGCAATTTGTCACATTCTATCAAATTCCGTTGAAAATAAGAAAATGATCGGCAATTGTGATAAAGTAGTCCCGTAATACTCAACAATTTGATTTTATCTGTAAACACATATGGCTTATAACTTGTTACAGTTTCTATTAATCTACCGCAAAGCACGTGCTGGTGAATTAGAACAGGATTCTGGGTTGGGCCAGCTTGCACGTCTTACAGAGGTCGACGTGGACGAAGTAGGAGTAACAGGAGCTAAACACTTCTTCGAGGCCAAGGTATAAATACTTTTTTTAATCATATACAGAGACTCACAAAAGTTCTCCGATAGTTATAGACGACACAATGAAGATAATATTAACTCTTTAGTTTATTCTTCATGAAATTTAATTAGCAGTAGTTAACGAAATTAATTAACCCTCTTCATGTGATATCAATAATCCTTATTTTATCTTTCACAAAAATTTTCATGGATAAAAGTTGAAATAATAAGAAAGTAATGAAGTATCTGCCTTTCCATCACTTTTATTTAAATAGAATTTAATTAAGAAGAGTTAATGAACTACCTTACTCCCCGTAAAATTTTATAGTTCTCAATAAACTTAATGATCTTAATTCTTCTGCATACCTCGTTAATGGAAGGAGAACAATGATAGACGAATCGCAGTGATGACAAATTTAGAATTCAGGAAAGTGTGTCCGTGTTAATTAACGTTACCCGGTGTATGAATTACCATGTTCCCAGATCGAGCAGTTACGGAAGGCGAGCAAATTCGAGGATGAGATCCGCATGGAGCAAGAGGAACGAAAGCGGGAAGAGGAGGAAAAAGCGGCGAGACGAGCGCAATTCAGGCAGAAGGCGGCTCTGTTTGGCAATTGAAAGGGAAATTCGTGAATCGAAAGTGTGCTCCTTCTGTACCTTAGCGGAATTATAAACGATTACTTAAATTCGATTCACTCTAGTTTCGTATAGAAATTCGCCGACCAACATAATTGCGTAGATCGACTATGGTTTTGCAATTGTGTGGTGTTGAAATCGGCGAAAAAGTTTTTTACTCTTATTTCAAGACTCTGAATAAAAAAATATGATAAGTCGTATTATATGATTTTTACACGGAAACCATTTTAAAACTTGTTATATCGTCAGTTAATACTTTTTCATTTTATTTTGGGATTAAGTGTGTATTTTTGACATCCTCTTGAGTATTTAAGAAATATTAAGAACATTAATTATGCAGACTAGTAATAATGAAAGCTAGTTAAATTAACATTATTTCTTTCTTACAGAATATTGTCGATTAATCACTTATTTTCAAAAGACTTATAACTATTAAGTTATTTTTCTTTTCTCAACTGTCTAATATTAAAATACCTCGTTTTAGTTATCGAGTGGTATAAAAGTCAGAAAATAAATAAAAATAGACTTATCATATTTTTGTAGTCTCTGTCTGTTTTAAGTTTGCGGAGGATTTTTAATCAACTGATATAGCGACGCTATTTTTAAGTCAATTTTAACGTTTGCACATCGCCAATACTAATAATCACATTTATGTTTCACTAAAAAAAAATTTCGAAACAATCTTTATAAGAGTCAATATCATAGAGATTAATATGAAATTTGGAAATGAAATTCATTTAGCGATGCTGTAGCATCAAATTTTAAAAAATGAAATATTAAATGTGAATCGTCCTCGAATGGTTTGGCACTGTGTTAAAGCTTCAAATTCTGGAGATGACCTTTTTAATTATTTTACTATGTACGAGAAGTAGTAGCTGTAAAAATTAAAAGCACTTGTTATAGGTATGATTTACATTTTATACTCAAAATACCACGCACTTGAAATCGTTAAATATATTAGGAAAATCAAAGGAAATGCTTTTATTGGAAAGTTTCTTAGGTTTGATCAGTTTAGACTATTCTCGATAAAGCGGGCTATAAATGATTTCTAACGAATGCACGACTGATATTGGTATAAGTATAACGAAATATTATATGTATATGTATGTACATTAATTTATATGATAATTTGATCTTATGTGAAGTTGAGACACTCTTTGAGAAAGAAACATTTCGCAACATACGTTTGATCGAGAAATCTCTTTTGATTTTTTCGAAATCTACGACGTAATTTTATGGAAAATTTTATGAAATATTTTGCTCGTGAGATTTCAAACTATCCATATATTTCTACGAATATTTAGCTTAGTCGAAATATCAAAGAGAGGACATTTTTTATCGATCTAAATGGTCTTAATAATTATGCAGTAGTATATACTTTTATAATATTTTATTTCAAATTGATCAAAAATATAAGGCGATTCCAAATTATTTTTATACGATTTTTATAGATGCGTTTCAGAAACAAATTATTGAGATCATGTATAATTGTTGCGAACTGTACATACGAAGTATATAGTTTAAATAAGTTTGTAAAATTATAAATTGTAAATAAACTTTCTGTTCTAATAAACTTTTTTTATATGCTTTGATTAATCGCTAAGCAGTAATAATTGTTATAATGTTTTATCGATATTGTGATTTGTGCAAATTGCATTAATCTTGCGGTATGTTAGCATATTGCAAATTGATGTAAAATAAAAATACTAATTTACAGGAAATCGATATTAAACATTTTTATTACAATAACACGAACTTCTCTTTTTCGTTTAAATATTAACAAATTATTCTTTTGATTCAGGTAATTTTAAAACTGGCGCCAGTGCTACCCATATTTTCTTTTTCTAGTACTAATAGTGCTACCAACTTGAGAATCAAACCTATTATTTGTGTACAAAAGTAGAAAACATTGCTGAATAAAACGCACGTAGTAAATTTCATTTTTAAAAAGTAATTACAACTGTATATTTTAATATATTAAAACAAAATATATCATTACATCGTTTATCACATTAAAATAACATTAATATCCTCTATATTCAATAATTACTAATATTCTTTATATACATTATAATATAATAAATTTAAAACATTAAAACACTAATAAAATAATCTTACTCTAATTTTAATACAGTTACATTGTTTATTTCCTAGAAGTAATTATCTTGCAACATTAACTCACTAATGTTTTATGTACATAATTAATTGTTTATACATGTTATCTGTGTCTGATATCTTATCAACGTTTGGCTGTTTTTATATAACATATAATAATAGATTGAAAAAAGAATTTGAGGACAGGTTTGTAATAATGGCAACAAGTCAGGTATGTTACAGTTCAAAATTAAAAGTATTAAATCAATATTTGTAAAAAAATTTCCTTGAAAAATTAATAAAATATTTAATATTTTGTAGGCCAAAAAAATTGTCAATTTGTACAAAACATTAGCACGAAATCCTTCTTTAACTGATGCAAAGATTTTTGGGATAAGTGAAAATGAAGTATCGATTATAAGCGCATGGTCCCAAAGAAATTTAGAGAGAAAGACAAATCAAAAATTTTTCCAAACTTACATTTTAGATTCAAAGTTACAAGTACAATTTCAAAGCTTCCCCTTTGATACTACAACAGAGTATGATACATATTTGTTATAAAAATATAATTAGTTATATCTTTAAGATATACACCTAAAAGAAAGCTTTCTTTTCATTGTAGACTTCTATCTAATTTCTCTGAGGATAGACAATGTAAAGCGATATTAAGGCAGGTTACAATTGAGAATACTACAAAACAGTTTATTGAAATCTGGAGTAGACAGGGGCTTGTGAAAAGTTATGATCTATCTGCTTTGGATATGCATGGAGATGTATACGCAGATTGTAGTTATTAATCAAAAATTATTTACATTCACTACACAATATGTATGTAATATGACATCTAACAAGAATTAAAAGTTTTTGTTCTTTCTGTTTCTAGCTGAGTTTTCTTCTTTTCAATGGTCTCCAGATAAAACAAAAATATTATATATTGCTGAAAAAAAGCAATCAGAATCTGAACCATTTTATAAGCAGAAACGTATGAATAAAGAAGATAAAAATAAAAAAGATGAGAATGAAGTAACAGTGGTAAATTGCTTCATTTTTGAATTATACATATAAAGTAAAAGTAAACTTTAATTAATAAAACATTTGATATAGGGTAATGAATATATTTACAAGCCTCATTGGGGAGAACAATTGGTAGGTAAACACCATCCAGTTGTTGCTGTCCTTGATACGACAACAGACACAATTTCAACTCTCTCAGGTATACCAAATGATCTCTCACCTGCTCAAGTACTATGGACTGCAGATAGTCAAGGTGTTGTTGGTGTAGCATGGAAACATGAGCCAAGACATTTAGGTCTTATTGCTTGTACTAATAGACTCTCTTGGATATTTTTATTAAAAGATGGAGAGTACAGTAAGAAATATCCCATGTCACTCCATTGGCTTATAAATTAAGGTCATATATCTATGTATATACATTGTACATATATTTTTTAGAAAAGCTCTCAAGCGATGGATGTGCTGTCCATAGCCCAAGATTTAGTCCTGATAAAAAATATCTTATCTGGTTAGAAAGAGAAGCAGGTGGTCCACATCATAATACTCACAGACTTATGCATCTTGAATTTACTTCTGAAAATTCAAAAGTATTTGTATATTAGAATATACTTAGTTTACTGTTCATTTTATTTAAATTTATATCATTGTATTTTCTTTAGGCTGATATACTTGTAGACATTGTAAATTCAAGCATACCTATTCAAAATGCTGAAAAGTTTTATGGCTTGTATGGTCGTTTACCACGCCAATGCTGGAGCACTGATTCGCAGTATATATTCTTGAGTACAACACAACAGAATAATATACGTTCTTACATCATTAATAGAAGTAAAAATTCAAACTATATCTAACGTTTTACTAATTCTTTCCTTTGTTTAAATCATTAATAACGAAAATATTATTTACAGAAACGAAAACTATAACTGAGATCCAAAATGATAAAAGCAGTCTTGTTATTTTGGATGTAAAAGATGATATTATTGCATTTTCGGAAACATCTCTTTTAGAGCCACCTATGCTTACAGTAGGAAGATTTGACTCAGAAACAATTAGTAATGGTCGCATTAAAAGGAATAAAATTTCTATACCCGAAAAAATTCCTGGAAGTGAAAATTTAATGTATGAGCCTTCTGAATATGATTACAATAATGATGAAGAAATAAGTAAGTAATTTGTCATTTCAAGGGTTGAAAGATATAGACCAAATGTTTTTTTAACGATTTTACAGAACACTTCAACTTCATTTATTTTGGACCAAAAAGTGGAAATGACAAATCTGTACCTTTAATAATCATACCACATGGTGGACCTCATTCTAACTATGCAAATTTGTTTGTACTTGATTATTTCTTGCTTGTTTTATCAGGTAAATTTTTGATTTGCAGTAATTTATATTCAACAATCTGTCTTAATTATTCATAAAGATCTTAAACTTTCCCTAAAAAATTATTTTTATTTAAGGTTTCGCTGTGGTACAAGTTAACTATCGTGGTTCTACCGGAATGGGATCAAAGAATGTTGAATACCTTCAAGGAAAAGTTGGGGATGTCGATGTAAAGGACTGTGTGACTGCTACAGAAGAAGCTTTACGAAAATACTCATGGTTAAATCCAAACAAATTAGGAATTATTGGTGGTTCACATGGAGGATTTTTAGTTACTCATTTAAGTGGTCAATATCCAGTAAGTTCATAAACTATTCATAAACTTAAAAAAATAATAAAATTCAGTAATATGCAACAATTTATTCTTATAGGACTTATATAAAGCTGTTGTTGCAAGAAATCCTGTAATCGACATTGCTGCTATGTTCACTATATCAGATATTCCAGACTGGTAAAATATTAATGTATTATTGACGATTTTTCGTAGGTTCATAGTCATTTTTCATGAATTACAATTATATTGCAGTCGCAATGCACTGAGTAAAGAAGAAAGAATTATGTAAGATCAGTTGTAGAATAATGTATAATGAAAATAACAAAATAACACAATAATACAAAGATTAGATATGATATAGAATTCTTATTTCAATTATTGTTTTCATGATACATCTAATTTCAGGTGTGCTGCTGAAATCAATTATGCCTTTGATGAAAGTGCACCAATATCGGAATCGGATCGAATTGAAATGTTTGTGAAGATGTTTAAGTGTTCCCCGATTATTCACGTTAATAGTGTGAAAGCTCCAACCTTGTTATGTATAGGTTCGAACGATTTACGAGTACCCCCGTCTCAAGGAAAACTGTGGTTTCAACGCCTTAAAGCGAATGATGTTAAAACAAAGTAAGAGTTTTATAAGTACAAATTAAAAATTATAGTCACCATAAAATCTTCATTAAATCTTTATTACAGGATGCTAGTTTATAACGATAATCATTCTTTAGCATCAGGAAGTGCTGAAATTGATAACGCTATCAACGCTTGTTTATGGTTACACGAACATGTTGGAGTATAAATGGAAAAAAAATAATGAATAATTTTGTAACTGAATACGTGTTAATTAACCAATGAACACTTTAAAAATAATTGAAAGACAATCTTGTATAAATATTATATTTATTAAATACTGTATTTTTTCAACATTAAAAGCGACTTATAAACTATGAACAGGTTTTTGTTCTAAAATAGTACTTTTCGTTTTTGAATAATTGACCATACGTAGTGGCTATTTATATTTTATACATTACGGATCTTGTATGTACTTATATCTCAATATAGTTTTGTAGAACAAGTTATATAAAATATAAAAATATTCAGTATCATAAATGCTAGTGTATACAACATTGACAAAATAGTTGGTATAAAATACTAAAAAGAAATTCGGTATTCTTATCGATCACTTGTATGTGATTATATCTGGTTCATTCAAAAAGGCACTCATTCATACCATATATCTGAAGACTGCATTGTGTACAACAATATCTAATTAAAACATTAGATAACAAGTCAGTACAAATTAATTACATATAATAACTTGCATTTACTATTATGATCTAGCAGGGTTACTTTGTTCTGGAAACAGGGAATCATAACTAGGTGGTAAATCTTTATCAGCAACCGATGAAGGAACTGCGACTTCTAACATTGGTGCTGAGGGAACTGATGGATTTACAGATCCCTCTGTATCACGTGATAATGGTTCTGGTCTCGAACACACGTTTGAATCGGCGCAATCGATAGACCAACATAATTTTTGTGACCTTTTACATATCCATAAACACACAATGAATAAAATAAAGCATATAATCATGGTACTCACTGCACCTATTGTTACATTTGTACCAGTGCCAGAGCTAATAATTTCATGGGGACAATTATCCTCATCAGAACAAATACCTGGTATACAATTGTAAACGCCATCGCAAAAGTATTCATTTAGCAGACAGGTATCATGACCGATTAGTTTGTATCTCTTGTAGCCCACATTACTGCAATCTGTGATATTAAATGTTACATGAAAAGTATAATTTATAATTATAAAATTTTAAAATCAACCTAACTTACTTCCGAATGTTGTATAAGCAATGCGAATAGCAAGAAACTCTCCTTCTTCTAACTTCTCTTTTGATATAAATATTTCAGTTTCTAATTCTGCATTAGATTTATGATTGCTTGGATCATATTCGGCATAAATCTCTGATAATGATTGTGATTCAGAATGATCTTCTGACTCATGAACTGTATACTTCATATTACTGCGATCAATTAAACCACAAAACTTCTCTGTCTTATGAAAATCTTTTCTTTTAAACTAAAACAGATTAAAAAATTATTTATGATTTCATCTAAAACAATAACAAATTATTACTTACTTGTACATAATCCAGACACTGTGTTCCGTTTCTTCTGAAAGACATTTTTTGAATGACTCCAAATAATCCATAACCTTTGGCCGTAATAAATTTAAATTTACAATGAACATTAGCACGAACATTCCATCGGTCCAGCATGTACTTCGGCCGTACAATCGCCGCACCGATTTTAATGTCTATAGTTGACACTTTACCAAGTATATGACACAACTTCTCCGACTCCAATCCATCTAGAAGAAGAAATCACACGTTAAATATTCTTACCAATAATATCAAAAAGTTAAAAGATCATATTATTGTTTCAAAAAGACTTACATTCTTCGTAATAATTATTATAGAACGTACACAAACTATAATTCATACAATTGTTTGCGAAATATAATAAGTATAGAAGACTTAAGACACTCCGACGAGCCATTTTTTACAGGTACTGTCAAAAAGCCATAAAGAATATGGGTAACGTCACCATTACCAGTCGATGATGTGTATGTCTAAATCCTTAAAGGAATATCTATATGAAATAAGGAATTGCAAGAATTATCGTTAAATGTTTTCCACAAAATCGTTTGGATTTACTGCTCTCACGGATACGTCATTCCTTTATCAAAACAAAACGAATGTGTTCCTGTGCATTCGAGAGAAATCATGAGATCCGAGTTCGAGATCGCGATCGAGATTGACAACCTCGATCTGATACATTTCAAATGAAAATATATGCATCGTTGGGCAAATATCATTTTTGTGTTTGCAATTGAGAGGAACAAATTTTTGAGGATTCTTCACGGTAGATAACGATTATTGTAAAATAAGAATAAAATGAAAATAATTAAACTTGATTATGGAGACGTGGAAATTGGTAAAACGGCAATAAAAACGATAGAGATATGGAATGAATCTTACGTAAGTATGTTTGGTATCTAATTACTAAGCAGACTTTTAGGCAATTATGTGAAATTTGAAGCTGCATAAATGCACAGAATACGTTTAGTATGCAAAAATATGTAAAATATTCAAAGTAAAATACCTGTTATAACATTTAATAAATAAAACATCCCTACTTTTATTCCATTTTTTTAGTTTATAAAATAATAAATAAAATAAAAATTTGAATTTGCATAAATATTTGTAGTTTAATAATTAATAGACTGCGAATTTTTATACATGTATGCGAAATTTAAAGTTGCATAAATGCACAAAATACATTTAATGTGCAAAAAATGTATAAAATATTCAAAGTTATGGTTAGTGTTGTTATTATAGCGTTATAGTTATTATAGTCTGTGATAATACTATAATCTGTAATTATAAATGATAATTAATTATAAGGTAGTCTATCTATCTTTTATAAATTTCGATGATCTTCGGATGGCTTGTCAAGGTCAACATCTCGAATAAGTTTATCTATGCATATGTATAACTGCAGTTTGACTGCATTTTTTGACATATGCGGATGAAAATGTTTCTAATATTATACATAATATTTTTAAGGTTTAGAATAAATTTGAGATCTATAATTTAATCCAAACTTAACCTATACTTATATGTACATATATTATGTTATTTGAAAAATTCGTAACAAAAGTTAAGATTTAATTAAAATTACTTACTACTATACTACTACTTATGATTTTACGAGCCTTTTCTTAATTTTTTCGTCTTTGTCGGACAATTCCTTCAAATAATCTTTACAAGCATTTAAGGTATTTAATTTCGTGCCTAAACTTTCCGAATAAGTTTTGTAAAGATCCAAATAAATAATAACGAAACACGAATATTCGATGCGTGGGATAAATACAAGTGAATACAACTAAAATTAAAAACTTCTTGGATATATGAGGTTCAACATTATCTCACTGAAAAAAAGAAACCTGTTTTATTAACGAATTTTAAATATTTCTCCTTAGTCCTCTTTAGTATCCAATTAAGAATCATATTTGCTCCAACATTTCATTATTTTATAGAAATTTATAATAAAAATGCAAGACATTTTTTGAACAACCCAATGTGCAAAATTATTCAATACATTCACCTTGACAGCATATATTTCAAGGTCATTGAAATCGATGAAGTGGATCGCTTTGTAAATAATTATTATAAGTTTTCCATTTTATTCTTCTTTATAGGTTTTTTTACAAATTGTTTTATTAATAGATTCGTGGAAGAAAATGAAATTTTCTACGTACTGACTATTTTTATTTAATTTATTCATTACAGAAGGAACAAGTATATCAAGTCCAAAGAGATCCGATTACGAATCCTTTGGATCATGTATTTCATTTACGTTCTTATACTTGGACTCTAGCCTCCGATGAAAAATATATATGCGAGATACGTTATCAGCCACTTGTTGCATTTTCTAAAAATGTTGATTATTTCGTAATTATAGATACTAGTATGGAATGTACGAAAATTATTACTTATGGATGTAGTATCGGTATTTACCTTAAAATATGTATTTTGTAATGTATTATGAAATTTTATCTTATCTTACGGTTCTTTGTCTGTTTTTATATACATATTTCATTTCTATATTATAACTTTCGTTTATATATTTGAGCAGGTCCTGAAGTAACTTGTTCAACAACGAAGATTTTTATGAATTGCACAATACAGAAACCAGAAGTTAAAAGGCGAATTAGATTAACAAATAATTCTAAAGTTGCTGCGACCTTTATGTTTAATATAGATGAAAAATGTAAGCCTTTCCAGATAGACGCAAAATACGGCATTATTAGTCCTTGTTCTCGTAAATATATTACAATTACGTTTACATCGACAAGGGAGGGAAGATACACTTATTACTTGGTTGCTCTGATTTTATATCAAGTAAATTTAAATGAAACCATTGATAATATGTAATTTTTATGAACTGAGAATTATTTTTTATTGAAAAATTTATTTAAAATATAGGAACCAATTATTATAGAATTATATGGCTGGTGTAGTGCATTATCTTTTAAGACAGATTCTGATGCTATTACCTATCCTTTGAAAAGTAAAGATGGTTTCAAAGGATATATGAGAGATGGTACTGATACATTAGGAGATATTCCTCCAATATCCTTATCAAAGCATTATTTCAATCTTGGACAAACTGATGTGGATGTAGAAAATCTTATTCAGACAATACCTCATTCAATATGTCTCACAAATCATAATCATTCCAATTTATTAATTACCTGGGAGAAAGGTAATTTGTATATAGTTCATTGTGTAAAATATCTTTTTAATTCATTTATTGTATTGTAGATACAGATGAAATTTTTAATATAACACCTTCTGAGATGCTAGTTTGTGCACATCAGTCTGCTTTATTTGAACTTACATTTAATCCTAATACAAAAAGTAATCTTTATGGAAGAAAGATCATTTGTTCTGTTCTTCTGGAACATAAAAAGCACTCTACTTTCCCATTTGTTACATCTGTGACAGTGATAGGTATAATACTATTTTGTGCAAAAGTTATGATAAATCCAGTTATGATAAATATTTTGGATGAATTTACATGAAGATGGACAAGAAATATTTAAAAATTAAAATATATCTTAGGTCACTCCTTTCCTGTCATATCGAATGGATGGATTCCACAGTATGAAATACCTCAAACTGTAATAATGCCACCATGTATGCCATCATATCCAGTTTATACCACTTTCCTGATTAAAAGATTTGGACATTTACCTCTCATGTTTCAATTTGTTTCACCATCAGCAAGTCATTTTCTTGTAAAACCAATGCTTGGTGTGATTTATCAGTATGATATACAATCTGTAAATCCATTTGTGAATTCAACTTTGATACATTATTAATAGCTGAACTATTTAATTGCAGAGATTATGAAATAATTGTAGTTGAAATGACACCTAAACCCCAAGATGAACAGATTTATATAGAAAGATGGACAGTATACTTTAATGGGAATACGAAAAATGAATATTACATAGATTTCAAAGGATATGCAGAGAATGCAAATATTGTTTTTGGCAATAATAATGTTTTAAGTTTTCCACCAGTTATGCTAGGTTGTCAGCAGTTTCTACAACTTGCAATGCGAAATGTAACGCGTCATACAATAAAGTAAGCTAATTTTTCTCCTAAACAAAATGTATGAAATATATTTTAACATTTAGTTATTTATCTATAGGTATCAATTTTACCAGTTGCCATCTGAACTTAATATACAGTACATAAGCGGAGAAATCGATGCAAATGATACTTTGCATCAAGAATGTTCCTTTTCTCCGAATGAACCAAATATAGACTATGATTTTGAGGTACAATGTATTTTAAATATTGTAAAAAAAGGTGTACCTATTGGGTCAAAATATTGTGTAATCCTATGTGTTCGTGGAAGTAGCGAAATTGGGTCATTAAGGGTAAAATTTATGCAACATGACTTTATTACTTATTATGAAGTAAAAATTAAAGGTTTATCTTTTATTCATTTCTTTAGGCAACTCCGAACGAATTATATTTCAAAGAATTAGAATATAACGATACCAAGACCTTACATTTTGATCTTATTAATTCTAGTTTAGTAGATATTTATTATAAATTAATTTGTACACATCGTAATTGGCCACTTGGAAATATTGAGGAAGATGTTAAATTACATCCAGCATCAGAAACGATTTTCTCAGGATCGCATAAAAAAATTACAGTTTCTATCACACCACACACAGCAGTATATTATGAATTTACAATTCGATATTTGATAAGAGTTAATTTTCGATCAGATGCTTTAATAGCTAGACAAAAACCAATATGGATTTGCAATGTATACTGCATGTGTATTTTGCCTACATTAAAAGTAAAATTATAATTCATTTGACCATTAGAATTCGGATTTATAAAATAATGTTTATATATGCAATATCTGCATTAGGTGCAGAATATATGTGCTTTTGGATATAATCAGCGTTGTACAATTCATATAAGCAAACAATTTTTATGGAAGAGACTGCATGTAAATAGGTATATTTCTTTTCTATTTGTGTTATATAATCGGTATTATGTATTACATGATTATTAGTTCTTTTTTAGATTAAACAAAATCTTGGAAAACATATTACCAAAAGAAAGAAAATCCATAAATATTGATCTTTTTCCAATGTTCCAATGCAATAAAGGAGTAATATTGATAGAATGGATTATGATCAATCCTTCATCATTTCCTATTACACTGGCTTTAAAAAGAATAAAAAACTGTTCTTGTAAACCTGTTATAAAGACATTTGGTTATTTGCTTCAGCATACAGAAACTAACTGCATACATACAAATCTTTGTACAGTAAACATACGATCTAAAACATTACGTGTACGATTTTTTTTATGTCAACTAGCTATTTATATAAGGTACATTACTAAATTGAATGTATATAAAAGAGTAATATTAATTGATATTTTACAGCCAAAGGAAGAAACTGTGATTGGTATGAAGATACATTATACGTTAATCGGGAAAACAGCAATATGTTGGGAATTAGATATTGGACATGATCGTTATGTTATGTTTAACGTAGTCATTAATTGTTTAGCCGA